>NC_085141.1:23928067-24228067 GCF_024139115.2 Armigeres subalbatus
CTGCGTGCCACTAGTTCTCTCTTTTACTCTCCCGCTGATCTTATGCAACGCAAATAGTGACGTCACTATTTGCGTTGCATAAGAACAACGTGAGAGTAAAAGAGAGAACCAGTGGCACGCAGCGCTGATCTGCGCCACCTTAGTAAAGTCTAGCTCATTGAAGTAAATGGGCACGCTCCAGCGCAATTCGACGTAGGCTGATTGAGATGATCATGATCTGATCGCGGATTCATATCGTTGTAATAATTGATTTATTTTGAATCGATTCAACGATTAATTGATTCAATAATCGTTAAGAATCGAGAATCATCGATTAGTCTTCTTCTTCATGGGGGCCCTTAAGGCTTTCACGGAATACAGCGGAACGGCGACGGAAACGGCAGATTAGACAGTTAGGTGCCCGCCGTCGCATCGCTCGTCGCGTTTACTCTGGCTTCACCCTTAGCCCATATATTTTCTGCCAAATTTTCCGTTTCCGTCGCCGTTCCGTTGAATTGCGTTTGGGGTTTTAGCCACTAAACGATTAATCGGGATTTTATAGCATCTCTAGTTTCGTCTTCTCTCCCTGGGTACAGTGTCATTGTACTACAGATGTCAAGTTGTTCCCGGGTTGGGCAAAATCATATGGGACTTTATTTTCAACCACAAACCGTACGTTCAAATTTTCGGCGAGAATTGGGAAGTTTTTTTTACATACTTTATAGCGTCTTTTATTTTAGTGTGTTATGTTATCGCGCATCAGTTTGGAAACTCTCACTCTCTCGCTCTAGAAAATCTCTTTTGCGTGTCATCACCACTCACTGGAATCGGTTTATCAAGCAAGTGATGAAGAGTTGCCAACTCCTTTTTCGCACTCATCGCATCACACCTCGAGAAAATTGGATTCGCAGATTTTGTCTCCGCATGTATTTTTTTAGAGGCGAGATTGACGGGATTTAGTCACGGAAAATCAAAATTCCGGCCCACGCATCTCGGAAATCGAGTCAATAATTATTATTAGATCTAATTAAATATTAGACTTCGAAACATTTACCTGGACTAAAAAGTATTTTAAGGTCCGTATTTTAATATATATTTCGAGTGAAACACGCATATAAATTCCAACTTTAATACGCCAGCATATGCTACAACCGATTGAGCAGAAATTTCCAGAGAATGATTTTCGTGCCCGAAGGAGGGGGGTCATTTTTTTTCCTTCTCGTAGACTGGGCCAGTCTAACGTGAAATTTCTGGCTGTGTATAATATATACGTCTGCATGATAATTTTACAATCTTGTAAGGAGCCGTTCACAAATTACGTAACGCTGTATTGGAAGGGATGAGATTGGACCAAGCGTGAACGTAATTACGGCTCATTCAAATAAATTAAATCATCCATACAAAAAATATGTGGAAAAGGGAGGGGGTCCGAATTCGCCTAAATTTGCGTTACGTAATTGTGAACGATTCCTGTTCAGATAACGAGGTTTCTTACGTAACGTCAAATTTCATATTAAATGAATGAAGGGTAAGCTTTAAGCTCATCAAACTCGTATTATCTGAACAGTATTGCCTATTCAGACTACAAGCCTTGCCATAAGATAGTGACTGTCAATGCATTCGACAGTTTTAACAAAAATAATGTATCAGTTACTAGAAAGGCAGAAATGATTTTTCTTTAAATAAATATACGCAAAATTACTATGCGAAGATTATTGAATTTATTAATCACTAGTTTCATTATAAAAATGAGTTTAAAATCGTACTGCCTACGATTTGCGTTTAAGCTTATTGGAGGTGCGCAGGTGTATGTAATTAAAATCCTATGCATTAACGGACATACTTGCGTTGCAGTTGAACGTCCTCTCCTTTCAGGTCGAGCAATGTTCGTAATCCGCATTGAGTTTAAAATTCTACTTAAAGTATAACTCGCCAAGCAACTCACTAATGCTAAGTTTCAATTTCACTTTTATCGTTATCGTTTTCACCGTCGAAAAATTCGTTCTTCGGTTCCACATGCTTGTCTTCCTCTTCCTGAGTCATTCGCGCTTCCGGATTGGGTTCTTCGCTTGTTTTGACGTCCTCCGGCAAGGCGTCTTCAGGGATGTCGAACATTTGCACACTGGGTGCATGTTGACACATTTTGATATTATCGTAGACGTGCCGCGTGATGGCCTCCAAGTATTGTTTGCTGTTTGCATTGTCCTGTCGGCTGGGAATGTCCGGGTGAAGAGTAAAGTCCGGTGCAAAGAACTCCAAATAGTCATTCATGGGAATCTCGTTGGAAATGGTTTCGTCTATAAGGAGGGAGGTTTCATATGTCCAACATCGAGCAACATTGCGAAGGGTGTAGCCACCACCGCCTACGACAAGGGTGGGTACGTTCAAATCCTTTACGAATTTAACACACTCTCCGTGGCCTTTTGTACTGAGGGAGAAGCAACCCAGGCGATCTCCAGCTAATGAATCAGCGCCGCATTGTAGAACGATTGCCGTCGGTTGGTAGAATTCCATGACGGCTGATATGACTGGTTTGAATACTTGCACATAGCTCTGATCATCAATGCCTTCTTTCAAGGGAACGTTCACCGAATAGTACCGTCCGGATTCAGCTCCTATTTCGTACATATCACCCGTACCAGGGAAAAAGTAGTTGCCATACTTGTGAAATGAGACCGTCATCACCCGGTCCGTCAGGTAGAAAGCCTCCTGCACCCCATCACCATGATGTACGTCAATGTCGATGTACAGGACACGTGGATGATACTTCAAAAGTTCCAAAATACCAATCACAATGTCGTTTACGTAGCAAAAGCCAGAAGCTTCGAATTTCTTTGCGTGATGCAAACCACCGGACCAGTTAATGCAGATGTCGCTATGATTGTGGTTCAGCTTCTGTGCACCTTCGAGGGACGCTCCAGTGTACATGGCGCAAAACTCGAACAACCCGTCGAACACCGGGCAATCATCGCCCACGTTGAACGATGTTAGGCACTTCGTGAAACCCTGGATGTTCTGAGGTGTCACTCGCTGTAGGAACTCGATGTATTCATCGCTGTGAAAGCGTGACATATCATGTGCGCTTGCTCTGGGGATAGAGAATTAAATAGCGTATAAATGTTAATATAAGAATCAAAATTGAAGAGATATAATGGAAAATTATTTACCCTGAATAAATCAAGTACAGGCGAAACCATATAATATCAACTCCTCTACAAACGTAACCAGACTAATTGCATATATGTTAGGATCAGACTATGACTATGTAGTCTGTTCATATTACGAACTTTATCACTTGAAACCATATACTAGTTTTATCCTCTCTATTATTGTAAACTTAACTAAAAGAAACAGTTCCACATTATTGTAATAAATGTGAATGAGATGTGTGACTTTTTACCTCAAAATACTTTATCAAGTGATAAAGCTTGTAGTCTGTATAGGCTATGGCATGTTATTTGGCTATCTTTACGATAGTTCTCTTGTTTATTTTAATAACATGCTCTTTATTCGTAGTTTGAAATTAGAAAATATAAAGCCACAACAAATCGATTCAGATTCAGAAACAATAAAAAATCTAATTAATAAGCAACCCCCACCTGCCCTGGTATATGGCACTCACTTGTACGGCCGGTAGATCTGCATCTTCTTGTGTAACCCGTAGTTCATGACCAGGTGATGGATCACCGATAATCGATGCGGCTTCATCGGATGGCCCGGACCGTAGTGGAAATTTCCAACATCCGGATTGAAGAAATAAGATACCCGCTTAGTGCTGCCCATCCTGTTGCCAAACCCAGTTCTAGCTCCCAATCGATTTTTCTGCCTTTTTCTCTCAAATGTAAATTGTATCGGACTCTTCGTCCTCGTCAATGTACTGCTTCCAAGCGTAAATCACGAGCAGAAAAAATACCGCCGCAAGGAGTCGCTTCGTCAAACTAAAATCCAAAGATTTAAATTCTAGATCAAAGTGCTGCTGCTGTTGTTGGTGATCTTGGTCTAAATCCCTATCCTCTAGGAAGCGATGCTGGAGCGGATTATGTTGGTGCTGGTTGCGAAGCTGCTGCTGTTCATGTAAATGCAATTGAAGCGAATGATGAGTACGAGTTGGATGCCGGAGCTGGATCGCTTCAAAAATCATCCAGCAATTGAATTTGGGCGCCTCCGAGGAAACTTTCGTGACTTCCGACACGGCCACGAATGGACTCCATCCGGAACAGTTTGTTTGTTGGTTCTGTCTGTTGTCGAACTGCTGATGCGGCTTTATGTAATCCTACACTGCCAAATTGATTTTTTGTTCCTATCCGTTCATACACTACCCGTTCCTCCGCCCCTTTGGCACTACGCGGAAACGCTGCAGATGAAAAATGCACCAAAATTGCAAGCCAGAATTTGTTTTTTTTTCTGCCGCGAAGAAATTACGGGACTTGAACACGACAAAACGACGCTTGATGGTCACTCCGGTCACTCCTGACTCCGTGCACTCGTATATGAGAGCCAACAAGACTGACATTGACAGAAGGCAACAAAAAAGGGTTAGTCTGATAGGACAACTGGTAGAATGATCGTAAAAATATTATTTCAAGACAAAATTTTCAAAACGACTTATCTGCTTTTGTAAACAAAGATTCAAACGATGATTTGACGAATCTGATAGCTCTCCCACGGAAACTAACACCATCAATAGGTAGGTGAAGGTTTCCGCTACCTGTTGATGGTGTTGGTTTGCGTGAGAGAGTTATCAGATTCGTCAAATCATCGTTTGAATCTTTGTTTTAAAAGCAGATAAGTCGTTTTGAAAATTTTGTCTTGATTTACAAAGATAGTACACTGAAAATAATCGAAACGCTCGATTCAAGAATTCTTGCACATGTTAAATAACTGCAACCCCATTCTCCAAGCGAATTACTAATAAAATATATATCCAAATAAACTTTATGTGTGGTCTCGAATTAGCAATTCTAGGAACTTTTTTCAAATGGGCCTAATTGATTTTGACCTTGATTTTTGGAATAGCGATTGTGCTCTTAATTCAAACTATTTTGGTCAACTAATGCAACCAACAGAAAGAATAGATTGCGATCTATCTGGTAGTAACGTCAGTGGGACAAAATATGCTACATAGAGAGAGTATAAGCTGTTTCAAATTTCAAGGTCAAATACAGTTACGCCTATTTGAAAAAAGTTCCTAATTATTATTTAATTTATGTGTGGTTCTATATCGATTATATTATTTAGAGTGAAATCAGTAGTGATTCAGTTTGGTTGCAAATTTTCGAATACTATTCTAGTTTGAATATGAGCCAAAATAGAACAAACTCACAGGCTTCCCCAGCAGTGTTCTATTCATGTTTGATTGTTTTTCCATTAAATCTCATTAAATGAAATGATTATGTTGCTGCTGAGGAAGGCGCGGTAAATGCAAAGTGGATTGATCCGTACATAAAACGACGCATTCATGCACCAAAACAATTGAAAAATATTTGAATATCGTGATTTATTCGTGGTTCAAATCTGCAGAATATAGAACTCACGGATAAACACAGAAACTCATTAATGAGTAAAAAAGTACTCATTTTTAGTTCAAGTATGTAGCTGTCAGAAAATGGGGAAAATTTGACAACTTGAAATGTGTAAAAAAATACCCATTTTGAGAATGTTGTTTTGGTTGGAAAATGATTATCTTTTACTCCTAAATGGTTGAAAAAATACTTAGGAGATAAATTTGAGCCCAACAAAAAGTAAAGTGTTTTTGTATATTAAATCTATAATTTAAATTTTATTTGAGTTGCTCAAGTTTAATATTACAACCGTCAACAACATGGGAGAGCTAGTACGTGCAAAAGTAAGTATGCACTTTGTTTTTCACTTCGATTTTATTCCTCATGTTCGATATAATTTGTTTCAGCATGCAGGTGTCACGAGAGCCACATAATAGACACAGTTCAACATGGATCATATTGCTGAATTTTCTGCGAAAACCCATCAGCGGAACGACACAAGGATTTCCGGGTCGAAATTCAGGAAAAAGACGGCACATCCCAGAAAAAAGATGACAAAAATTCGCCCAAGATATGCCGTCTTTTTCGGCTTGGGAAAACTTGGCTCTTGAAACTCTTTGGCAAAAGCATATTTTAATTTATATTTATGTGACATATAAATAAACTTATTGTGTTTATCTTGGTGTTTATATGGTTTCATTTGCTTTTTTATTTGAAGTGAGAAGAATTCTCGCTTAACTTTTCAAAAGGTCCTAAGTAACATTTTTTTCATGAATTAATTTGAATAGCGCAATCAACAGACCAATATGAAAGCTTTTGATTGCACTACTCAAATTAATTCATGAAAAAAATGTTACTTAGGTCCTTTTGAAAAGTTAAGCGAGAATTATTGAAATTATCGGTAGTTGCCTAAAAAAATATTCCCAAAGCGAGTAAAATTTACCCATTAAAAGTTCTGAATCATTCTCGTGAATGGGTTAAAAAAGCCCCATTTTTTGACATATATTGCGTTTACTCATTAAAGAGTAAACAATGTTTTACTCATTTTATGAGTAGATCCACTTATTCTTCGAAAAGAGTGAAATTTTACTCATTAATGAGTTTCTGAGATTGTCCGTGTAAGCCGTATAACAGTTTTAAGCTTTTGAATCTAGACTGTTATTGTAGATCCAGTTGAAAACCGAACTGAGCTCTCGCGACATTCGCATTTTCTCCCATTTCCGAATGTCGCAACTGCATCGCGAGTGGTGCGCACGATGGCGCACGGCTATGGCATAGATGCGCACTACTCGCAATGCAGTTGCGACATCCGGAAATGGGAGAAAATGCGATTGTCGCGAGAGCTCAGTTCGGTTTTCAACTGGATCTACAATATAAAAAATGAATCTTGAGCCACTGCTGGGAAAGTGCATGATTCAGATTCATATTCAAACTGACAGCCCCGAACGATTTGAATCACTGCTGATTTTACTCTTAGGGTGGAGCTATTGCAAAAATTTATAACGGCGACACATATATCTTATATAGATATTTTTGGCAGTGTAGGTTAACTGCAACCCCCCCCCCCCACATCTTGACATTTGGCCTTAGTTTCGCGTACCCACTTGCAAATCGTAGATGGCGCTTCGAAACATAAACAATGGGTCATCCTACACTGCCGCCACACTTTTCCTCCGTAGAAACCATGTTTTTTTGTTTCGTCATTCGTTTGTCAACAAACAACTGACAGGAGCGTCATACATGTTATTAAATGGCTGTCAGTTGGCCCAACTAAAAAACCGAATTCGTTAGTTGGGTCGAGGTCGTGGCCCAACCAGCGAATCGCGACTGTATGATTATTCTTTATCATCCAAGTAGCACATGTAACAACTCTTAAATATAAAAAATAAATGAAAGGTTACATAATGGTCGGATTTAGGATGCTTGAAACATTCCAAGTCGCGGTTAATTGCATTTGGGTCATTTTTCAGTCATCCCCGCATGAAAAAATATCTAAAAGCGAACAGGAATCTACCTGAATCAGACGCAAACCACCTTAGTCAAGATTCCTTTTCATCTTGGACACGAGCCAAGTCCATTTCATGTATATATGTATGTGTGTTCAACGGTACATTTGCCTAGCAAACGAAACGGTTCAACGAGTTCAACCGTCAAAACCTTGTCGCCATCGCCATCTTTTTTCACCGAAAGTTTCTCTGGCCAGTCGGTGGTGGTGAGCTAAAATCATTTTTTTCCGAGCCATCGTTCATGAAAGCCTATAAAAATTATATATTGGTCTTAAGGTAGCCTCACACCTCGGGAATTTGGTTCGCGGATTTTTTCCCCATGCATTTTTGCATATGCGATGTTTTCGGAATTTGGACACGGAATATCAAAATCCCGGCCCCATTTAAAATACACGGGGCTCAAAATCCGCTGGAAAATTTTCCCGAGGTGTGAGGCAGCCTTTAGATCATGGTCGGATTGTAGAAAATCCGACTGGAGGCGTCCACCCTGATACATCGAGTGATACATCATGGTCAGCGGACATCCGGATACATCAAGGTCAGCAACACCAGGCTGCTTTGGAGGCCAGTATGGAGAAAATTTACACGATGAACTTTCACGGCCATTTTGATGAAATTATTGCATGTGCTGGCATCGCTCGGTACGAAGCAGAGCAATTTGTTTTTAGCCGACGCTTTGCAAGCGAAGGGTTAAATAATTATTTAACACTCTGCTGCTAAGTTATTGGAAATGGCACAGCTTAATACAATTTACCTAGCAGACAACTGGACAACGGCTAGGTGGATGGATCGCCGGGTGTCTATCGGGACCCATCCATCAATTTTCCTGGAAAAGGAACGCTCCGCATCTAAGTTGAGGGACCTAGGTTGCATTAGGTGGATGAATCGCCGGGTGTCCATCCGGTTCGTCGACCTGATGTATCCAACCATCAGCGAGGAAGCAACAGTTTCCCTTGAGGAGGAATGAGATCCTGCTGAAAATTCATTTTACAACTGAAACGACGGTAAAAGTTGCTCAAAACATCTTGCACGCAGTGAAATAAACGAATACATCTCCATCTAAAGTGACAAGAGTCTCACTATGGGAAAATCCGATACAGGTAAGCAGCAGAATACAGTCGTGATTCTTTCTATAAGATAGTCAACCAGATTCCTTAAGAACTAGCTCTAGAATGCTGCCCGCAGAATGCTGATAAGGGTTATTTCTGAAATCCAGTCGAGATTCCATTGTGGAATTCAGAATGATTTTTTTTCCTGGAATACAGTACTTCCCGTCTGGAATCCAGAAACAATTTCGGCCAGATTCCAGAAGGAATTCCAACTCGACCCGAGAAAGATTCTGAACTGGATTCCAGGTCTAAATTCTACTATAAACCAGTCGAAATTCCTTTTAAAATCCAGTTGAAATATCTTTCGGAAGCTAAAAGCAATCCCGATAAAATTCTGGATGCACCTAGACTGGATCCCAGAAATAATCTCGAATGGAAGTCTCCAGAAGGAATCACAACCAAGGATGTTAACGATCATTCAGTAATTTGCGTTCGATCATTTAGTAGTTTTGTCAATAACATATTACAGAAGCTTGAATTTCAAAATATGTTGTATGGTGGACTTCTAGCGTGAAGGTTTTTCTACAACTTTGCCTAATGGTTCGTTATTAGAATTCAACTAATAACGGAGTTAGAGCGCTAGTTGCAGTAACTTAAACTAAATGATTGGAATTTTGTTATCATTTAGTCTAAGTTACAGAAACTATAGCGATAACTCCGTTACTAGTGGAATTCAAACAACGAACCTATAGACAGAGTTGTAGAAAAACCTTCGCACTAGAAGTCCACCATACAACAAAATTGGAAATTCAGCTTCTGGAATGTGTTATTGACAAACTACTAAATGATCGAACGTAAATTACTGAATGATCGTTAACATCCTTGATCACAACTGGATTCCAAGAAGGGTTCTGGTTCTTTCTGACATCCAGTCGTGACTCTTTTTGGAGTACAGTCCAGATTCCAGTCAAACCCATTTTTCTTCCCGGAAGAATCCATACTGAATTTCTCTTTCTATCTTCCAAACAGGTTTGTATTTATAATAGACCGCTTTCCCCCCTTCGCAGCACGACCGAGAACGAGACCTCCAGGGCTATCAATCGGTCATGGAATAATGCAGAGGTCTGCTGCCACGATATGTCAAATCCTTTCCGGTTCAAACGGTTTACTCGTCTAAAATTTGAGGTAGACACCGGTTGAAACGGTTGTTGCATTTGAGGCGGATTTGAGGTCTGACAGATTCTAGACATCGTAGAAAAAAATCTAGGATACTCATTTTTTTGTCTCAGAGATATCATGGGAGACTTCTAAAAGATCTTTCCAAGCAATATTGATTTATCCCATTGCTGCAAATATGCATTATTTTTCTTAAAATTTCATTGTTGAACGGTATACTTTTTTCTAACCGTGTACGTTTTAAGCAGCCCCGTGGCAAGAGATGCTTCTCAGCGTAGCGAACATCTTCATGAATATGTCCAGCATACATTTTGAAAAGTACTTCTTCCGAATCGTGCCTTTACAAGCAATTGGATTTTATCCAAAATATTGTTGGCTACACTTTTTCAATTTGGTCAAAAATAATACCAGCTATTATGGGCATGTAAATATAATCCTAAAACATCTTTCAGCACACCATTTATTTCATTTCAATTTCACTAATGAATGTGTTTGATTTGCATCCCCGGACCATTTCAACTGTGATGCTCAACACAGTATAAACAATAATAATATCTTTTGTTTGATTCGGAGCGGGAGAACAAGTTACGAAAAATGATTTCGTGTAGTAAGGGTATGCGATAACACACTTTTTCCTAACGAAACGAAACGAAACGAAATTTAAAATGTCTATGTTCATTCGGATCGAAACGAAACGAAATAAAGATTTCTTTCGAGACTTCGAAACGATACGAAATCAAAGTTCATTTAAATCGAAATTTTTCGAAACGAAACGAAATTTTAATTTTTTTTCCGCGGAATTTTTATTAAATTGGTTTTACATTATGTACGCAATTCTGATTTCACTTTTTCGAAGTCGAATAACTGTTTTGCGGGCAAAAGAGTTTCAATAACAGAAAAGGCAATCTGTGATAAATCGCCATATTCTCGCCGTATATACCGCATTGGCGATAAGACAATACCCCAGCATTTGTGCCGTTTTCAAAGGAATTCATCGTGGAGCATGTGCTCCCGAATCTGATCAATTTTATATCAGTTTTATATCAGTAAGTATATAAAAATAAAAAAATTGTGGGATTTTTCATATACGGATTCAAATTTCGTTTAAAACCTTAAGAATTATGTTAAAGGTTAAAGAGAACAAAAACACTGCTGTCGGGAGACCTTACGGGTCACCTCAGCATACTAAATGAATTTGCCATAAATCCCGCAATAGGAACTTGTAGTGACTGGATGGAAACGGTAGTCAATTATGACTTACCTTACGAGGTGTTCATTCCTTCCCGCCAGGAGTGGGAAGGAGGTGGACCCAGCGTTCCAACAGGCTCTATAAATTTCTTCACAGATGGTTCGAAAATGAATAATCTGACAGGATCCGGAATCTATGGCCCTACAACAAAAATTTCTGTCCACTTAGGACAGTGGCCCTGTATTTCAGGCGGAAATATATGCAATATTAGAATGCGTGTTATTATGCCTGAGGAGAAAGTATAGATTTGCAAAAATATGTATTTTCTCTGACAGCCAAGCGGCACTTAAGTCGCTTAATAACTACACTCGTAACTCAAAGCTAGTGTGGGAATGTATTCTGGCTTTGAAAAACTTATCCATACACTCACGTAAAAAACCTTCCGAAGTTTATTAGTTTACCTTATGAAAATTAGCCACAAGAAATCGGTATGGAAATCATAAGGTAGCCCTATGAACCAGAATGAACTCTGGATGAACCAGGTCCATAGTATACATGTATGCTTATCTTGTGGATGCCTAATGAATTCCATTGAGCTACCTTATGAAATTTCATAAGTTGCTTCAATGAAATTCTTATTATATCGGTATAAAATTTATTGTACACACATATTAAATTTTGAGTCTACTTAAAATTAGAAATAAATTGTTTTAATTTCAATTCCAATATTCTTTCTATAGTGTTAAATATATTTTGATTTAATAAAATACAGATATACATTGACGCATTACAGATATTTTGAAATATACAAACATATTGTTCAACGGTTTATACGGATCGTCTAGGCTCGCTATTAGGCAACTTCGTATTCTTGGGGCATATCGTCGTTAACGACGAACGCTCCGGTGACGAGCAAGCGGAGATCACTCAATGAATGCCTACTATTACGTGAATGTATTCCATCATGCTGATTGTGGAACATCAGCTCAAAAATTGACAGCCACCAGAAACTCTGAAATATACAAAAATAAATAAATGTTAGGTGCGTAGTACACTCTATCTCATTATCAAATATTTGCATAGTTCACACAGGCATCGGACTGATTCGACATCGACATGAATTTCGGTCTAAACCTAATCTGAACCTAAACCTAGTGCCTAAACCAGGTTGAGGGCTATGGGTAATTACCACTAAAAGACGAATTATCACGCTCTAATTGAACACCACCACTTAGTTGTTACTTTACAGATTACCAACTTAAGGCTGCCTCACACCTCGGGAAAATTTTCCAGCGGATTTTGAGCCCCGTGTATTTTAAATGGGGCCGGGATTTTGATTTTCCGTGTCCAAATTCCGAAAACATCGCATATGCAAAAATGAATGGGGAAAAAGTCCGCGAACCAAATTCCCGAGGTGTGAGGCTACCTTTACTTCGACATCAAAAGTAATAAGTACTAAAGACAGACTTGTGGTACAATCACCAAGGTATCGCTAGTCAAGTTGAAAACCGAAATGGGGGACTATCGAAGTTGGAGGCGTAGAATTGCCAATCCGGAGATGGTGAGTTCAGTTCTCGGTCCGGTCTAGAATGTTTTCGGTGCGAAACATTTTCGGCACCCTGGACATAGTGTATCCATTGTACTTGTCTTGCCACACAAGATACATACTCATGCGATGGCGGGCATAGAAAAGCATTAACTTTATTTCTGAAAAAAATGCTAACAGAATACTAAGTTGAAAGCAGGACAAGTGGACAAGGTGGAATTTAGTGCCATAGAAGAAGTAGAAATACACTAGTAAATACTTATACAACGGATCTGCCGTTGTACCAGCATGGTACAAGGTGTCTCACATGTATTATAACTTGTACCATGGTATGGATAGGTAGCACGGGGTACACTGCCATTCTACGCATAACTGTCCCATGTGACCATTGAAATAAAAATCAAACGTCAATCCCAAGTAACCAAAAGTTCCTTTAAGAGTACGTTTTTCGCTTAATCAGCTTCACTAAGAACTTTTGGATTTGTCCCACTAATTTCAGAATCGATTGGATCTGAAAATTTTACAAATATTTTTGAAAAGTAGGGAGGGTAGAATACACATTTCCAGAACACAAAACGAATTGCTACTTATATAAACGTTTTTCAGTCTACATTATCACCAAACGACTACTTCATTTTTCCAGTAGGACAAATCGACTCGAGTTTGGATTTTTACATCAATGGTAACATGGGACAATTATGCGTAGAAGGGCAGTACAAGTAATGGAGCATTAAAATTCAATGCTGTTTTATACGAGGGGCGGATCACTTTGAAATTTGACTGAATCGAAAATATGTATTGAGAAAAATGCGCAAAAAATGTGCGATTCAATCTAATGCGTTAAAAAGTGCATAAAATACCAAATGCTCTGAGAAATGGGAATAAAAGCATAATGCGTTTGAAAATGCGTCAAAATACTAAGTGCGTTGAGAAATATTCACTGGTATAAAATACAAAATGCATAACAAATGCATTAATTCGTTAAAAAAATACGTGTTTTCTGGAAGTACGTTTGATAGATTTGACAGATATAGACGCCATGTTTTGAGATTGTTATTTTGACGAAGCGGTAGTAAACATTGACTTTTGCAAATAATTTCAGGATAATAGCTTTTAGTTGGTATACTACTGATGGTGTTTCCCGAGGTGTTTCCAGCCATTCGGCATAAGGCGCTGAACTTTACCTAGGCTGGCTGGCAGGGAGCATTCCAATTTAATGAGGAGATTGCAGGAATATGTCGGAATGTAGGTTCGTTGTCTTTGTTGCCCACTTTTAAAACAGTTTGTTTGAAACCTGCGATGTGACGTTTCAAACTTCATGTTTTTGCAAAATGGCACGTATTCTAAAGCCCCAAACGCAATACAACGGAACGGCGACGGAAACGGAAAATTTGACAGTTAGCTCATATATTTTCTGTCAAATTTGCCGTTTCCGTCGCCGTTCCGTTATATTGCGTTTGGGGCTTAAGAGTATTTTGTCCTAAATATGAACATATTCTGTAACATCCAATTATGCATGGTACACCGATTGAAGTGGACACTTTTTAGTCAAACCAAAAACCTGGCACATATAATCTGTAGCAGGCCCTCTACCAGTTCCCGGTGATGATGAATTTGTGGAATAAGTCAATGTTTACATATGCCTTTCCGACTTTTGATCTTTTTGTCTATCAGTTGTCAATGTCTATTCATCATTAAAAAAAACCACACCTAAACTTCGCCATTCAGACAGCTAGAATTCAGGGTGACTCAAGGGGTGACTCTTGGGCTTGCTCTTGGGGCAGTTTATGAGATTTTTTTAATTACGACGGATATTTGTACTCCAAGAAAAGAAAAATCATGTTTTCTATATGGGAAATAAACAAAATTCCAACCGAAAGCACAACAAATATACGTCAAAATTGAAATAAGAAAACAAAACTTAATCGAAAGCTGTTTTGATTATTAATGCATTGAAAATATTCAAATGCGTACACCAATGCATCAATGCACTATAAAATGTACCAATGCGTGCTCCATTGCATCAATACTCAAATGCATAAAAAAATGCTCAAAAATACGCAAATGCGTTCATCAATACGTATGACTGCTTCGAAAATGCGTGAGTGATCCGCCCCTCGGTTTTATACTAATGCAAGACATGTGGTACAAGTACTATGATACTAGATGACAAGAAAGTTACTTGAAAACTATCTTGGTTAAATGGATCACTTAATAATTCGACAACTCTGTTGTTTAAATGATTGTAATTTTGTTATAATTTAGTAAATGTTATTGCAATTAGCGCATACATTTTTGAACTGGTGAAATTTGAGCTTGAATTGCGGGAAATAGTTATAGAAAAAAAATCCATCACATATTTTGAAATTCTGCATCTGATACGAGTTTTTGACAAGCTAATAAATGATCGAACCTAAATTTCTAAACCATCCTTGGTTGAATGTAATGTAATAATGTAAATGCAAATTCACAATCAGGCGGTGCAATTATTTTATCATAAATGAATCAAATTTGATCAACTAGCGCATCATATTTAAAATTATATTTATAAGCAAAACTCATTAAATATGCACTTATCCCACCGATAACTTACCCGTTGTCTGGAAGAGATTAAATTTCAATATGGTCCACAGCATAGGTTTGGTCACTCTTCATACAGACATGTTCCCATTGCGGTTCAGCCAACTTCTAAAACATATTAGAAATACATAAAGTAGGTATATAGTCCGGCAATAAACCCATTTCCCTGCTTACCACATTATCCTTTAGGTTAGTTGAATTCATTGACAAGCGATACATGTTGACACCATCAGGTAGATGATAAAGAATGAAGGCAGTGAAAGTGATGAGTGTGATGAAGCTTCAAATTCTGCGAAGTGAAGATGTGGGTACGGGCTAACGATGGTGTACGTGGTACCAGTACTATTCTAGTAAGCGCAAGCACTTGACTCGTTCCATGATCCATGGTCCTCACCAACCTGTCTTACGAGTGGATGCAATGTACCGGGTATCTTTTGATACATTATTCACCAGACCTGAAGATAAACGCACAATCTTCGAGTCCAAATTGTTGCTTTCAGTAGAAATTGTCGTACAGCGACTAAATCCTCCGTCACTTTTGTAACTTCTGTATATCGATACCTGAAAATTATTATGGAACCAGTGAATCAGCACATTTGGTCACATTTAGTAATAACGAATGCAAAATGGAACTCACCTTGTTGCAGCTTGTTATCCGTGAAAAATAATCTTGATTTTGTCATCCGTCGTGCAGACGCCACCCTCATTATCAGATCCACCACACTTGATCCCAGGCTTGTTTTTATCAGGTAGGTCCTGCACTAGACATCTAATTGTCGCATTGTGCATTGTAGATTATACCGAGATTCTTCATAAAAAAGCAGTTTCATCGATCGGGGTGCAATGATGTGTGCTAATCTAGTGTCGGGTAAGCTGATGTTCTGCACCATAGTGTCGCGTCGCACCCGCGTCGGGACTGTTTCATGGAGCACGAAGCCATTCAGCAGGTTCTTATTTGTGACCTCCAACCTCGGGACATTGCCGTACCTGTTAGATCCATCAGGGCTGTGGCTCTGGTAATTGGAAAGTTGTCTTTGTTGTCACAGACCAATAAATACACATTTTTCGAAGCAATTTGCATTCATGGAGTTGATATAAATGATGTAAACGTCGGAGTTTAGCACATAATGGATAATGATCCGAAGCAATCAGCGGAACTCTTCCGAATTTCATCCCAGCAGACACGACACACAACCAATATTTTCCTATTTATATTGAGCTTGCAGAAATGGTGTTTTTGTTGCAAACTCCGTTTAAGATCCAATCTGCACAGTAGGTCATCCTGTCCTGAACCGCGGTACTTTAATCATCGTATTAATTATTTATCTGGAATTTAATTTATACAAAATTGAAAAAATCGGTGTCGGTTGAATGAAAGAAAAATCGTTAATATTTTTCTTTGGATGAACACATGTCAGTCCATAAAATTACCTTATGATTTTTATTCATAAGGATTTGTTTTGGAATTCATAAGGCATAGCTATGTTTTTCATACGAAGGATTATAAGTTTTGTAAGAGCCTTATGAAACGATTATAAAATGAACTCTTGATGTTTCATAAGGCATAACTTATAAATTTCAATATTTTATTTACGTCAGTGTACGCAATCGAGTCTACCTATATTGGATCCCAGGACATACGGGTCTAGAGGGAAACGAGATTGCTGATGAGCTAGCCAGGAATGGATCTAATGAAAGGTTCATTGGCCCTGAGCCCTTCTGCGGGATCTCAGACTGCTCTGTAAAAATGGAACTGAACAAATATATGGTCAGTCAAATCACATCAAACTGGAATGCACTTCCCCATACGAGCCAATCCAAAAGGCTCGTAACGATTAACCCCAAGAAAACCCAACAACTATTAGGTCTCAACAAAAGGGATCTCAACATCTACACCGGTCTAATAACTGGACACTGCCCCTGCAGATACCATCTACAAAAGATCGGAGCAATCCAAACCTCAAATTGCCGCTTCTGTGACGAGGAGAGAGAAACATCAGAACACATCCTCTGCTATTGCAGTGCACTCACTCAACGTAGGTTCAAAGTTCTCAGCAAGCCCTTTTTAGGGCCTGCTGACATATGGATCTTATCCCCCAAGGACGTGGTTGGCTTCATAAAGCTAGTCTCGCCAGAATGGGGGAGTCACATACTGTAACTCAGGATCTCTATCCATCAATAATAGATGGTCTTGAGTTCAGTCGATACCAAGGTATCTCAGTGACAAACATGTTACTGAGATAACTTGCGTATTTCACAGCAAAAGGGTATATCACAATAGTCCTAAAATCTGGACGCAGTGATCTTCACCCGACAAACGAGGAGAAGAATTATGTAATTATGCTGAAGCATACTTCATATTGTCTTGTCAGCGTGGATTAAGTACTGACTTGCTTAGCTTGAATGCTTAGATTTATTTTTTATTTAATGGGATACTCAATTATGTATCCACATCTGCCAGGCGTATACGCAGATAGAGAATTGATATTACTAGACCAACATTTGAAAAAAGCGTATCAGCCAAAATGTATTCCTTCTTATTCTTCGTCTACATATACTGTATATGTACCATACATTTGCTCACTACAAGAATCCTGTGCACATTTCTAAAATGCACGAAGATATGTATTTCCGATTGAATTTCACTCGACAAACTGAGCTACTGTCTATGTGTCCTTGGCATATGTGAACAGCTGTTATGGTCAGTATAAGCTGAAAGCAATCCTAAGTAAAGAATTATCAGCAATGTTAATGATCTTTCAACCCGTTCTGGATTTTTTTGCAAATTCCATGCGAAGATCTAGAAATGCCCACAAATCTGCAATGTTCCTTACATATTGTGCAAATAGTCAAAGAAGAGCTTATTAGCTTGATTAACTGCACACATCGTAGTTGCTAATCATGATTGTCCGAGAACAGCAAATATGCACAGCCCATCAATTAAATAATATTTTTGGGATACCAAAAAGTTATTCTTATTGTATACTTGCTTCGGAGTTTCCAATTCATGACCAACAATGATGTTGGTCACGTGCTTATAGTCAATTTAGGATTAGGAGAGGAAAATTAGTTTAACACTCATTGTTATAAGAGACCGAGGAATGCTCTGCATCTCCGTGAGCGCTACTGGAAAAAAATCGTCGGTTAGTTGAGAAGGTAATTCGTGTGAAACCCCTTGGTAAATGACAAAATATTTATTATAAACGAAGTTATTTTGAAAACAAGAAGACGAAAACTGTGTTTTTAATCCAACGCAAGATCAATGTGCTTCGTTTAATAATCTTCTACAACACGATCGATTCCGCACTAAATAATTTTGTGCTCTTCGATGCAGACATTAGTCTTATCACTTCACGTTCTCCCACATTAGCTGGCGTGATCAGCATCAACACGATCCATTGCACACTGGTTAAACTAATTTCTGCAACGAGATTTTTTTCACTTCGCGTTCTCCCGGACTAGCTGCCGTCCCATGACCAGCATCCACACGATTGTTTCCATACGAAAAAACTACATACGGCGGAGACGAGCCAGCCTCGGGCTGAAAGTCTCCTTAAAAAAGTCAAAAAAAAAAACTACATACGAATTTGGCGAATAAGAATGGGGTTATATAGTAAGCGTTAATAGGAATGTTGTATCACCTTGAGTTTTGAAAACAACTTAACGATTTTGTTCAGCGGCGCAGCCAAAATTTTTGTTAATATAAAGTATGGTTTAAGTTTAAATTTGTTTCGAAATTCCGCGGAATTCCGTTAAATTTCGTTAGAAGCTAGTTTTTTCAAGCGAAATTTTTGCAATTTTACGAAACGAAACGAAATCAAGAAATCAGATATCGCCATGCTCAAATTCCGCGAAATTCCGCGGAATTTCGTTTCGAACCACCTGAAACGAAATTTTTCGAAATACCGCATATGCTTATCGTGTAGCGCTTGATTTCACCTGTAGATTCCCTCCAACTCGTAAGTTTATTATATTTTATCATCAAATAACATAATTCCCATGGTCAAAGATATAAACCTTGCAAATTATTTAGAAAACAATTTTCAGATTTAACCAAAACAAATAGTAAACAAAACACATGATGTTTATTTTCGTACAATAACAACGGACGGTAATGAGCTACCGTCCGTGGACATGGTGGCTATTGTCAAACCCCTGTGATCCTGTGATAGTATTGACTTCTCCAAATGAATGGAGGTGTGCGTGACTTCGCTGTATTCCTGTCAATGTGTGCTGTCTTCCTCCAAAAGTATTCGTGATATTTTTGCCGCAACAAGATTACCACCCACTTTTACTTTATATAAATATTCTGTACAGTGACGTTAGTGTGCGAAAAACTGTGCTTGTAGAACTCAATAGAACGCCAGGGGGGTGGTTTTAAGCGACTTTGACCACTGTTGACCTAACATCTCGAGCCCTCAATCGTGAGTTCTTTTTTGACAATTTGACATTCTCGACATCAGAATCCATAAACAAACGCTCGCACGAGGTTTGTTCGTCAAAAACAAAATCAGTGATTTTTTGCGCAGTTCTTTTATTTTAATCGCAAATATCTTCATTTTTATGGAAGGATTATAACCGATTTTTGTGAAATAACTTGAAGGAAAATTCCGAGATGGGAAAACTAAACGTGACCGTCCTACGGTACCTGAGCAAGGAAGATTTTCGTATTCTCACTGCCGTAAGTTCTATTTATATGGTGTGCCGAATTTTATTCTACGTTATTTTATATTTTGTTTCTCTTAAATCATAGATTGAAATGGGTATGAAAAACCACGAGTTGGTACCAGGGGCACTGGTTGCGGCCATTGCCAGCTTGAAAGCCGGAGGTGTGCACAAATTGCTGCGTGAATTGTGCAAACACAAGTTGCTTTCGTACGAACGTGGAAAGAGATGTAAGTTGTTGTGGCAGGGCTGGGAATGGATGACTTTATGAGTACAAACATTTGGGTCTTGATATTACAGATGACGGTTATCGTCTGACGAACACCGGATACGATTATCTGGCACTCAAGTCGCTGACGCTGAGAGGATCGGTATCCGGTTTCGGGAATCAAATTGGAGTGGGAAAGGAATCCAACATCTACACGGTGGTCAACGAGGAAGGAAAGCCGCTTTGTTTGAAGCTTCACCGTTTGGGGCGGATATGTTTCCGGAATGTGAAGGAGAAGCGAGATTATCACGGCAAGCGCCACAAGATGAGTTGGCTGTATTTGTCGCGCATTTCGGCTACGAGAGAGTTCGCCTACATGAAGGCACTGTATGATCGAGGGTTTCCCGTCCCGGAACCGATCGATTTCAATCGACATTGCGTGATTATGGAACTGGTTGACGGGTATCCGTTGACGAACATATGCGAAGTGGGTAACGTGGAAGCGCTTTATGATGATTTGATGAATTTGATTGTGCGGCTGGGCAACTGTGGCGTAATTCATGGGGATTTCAACGAGTTTAACGTTATGATAACGGAGGACCAAAAGCCAGTGTTGATTGATTTCCCGCAGATGGTGTCGACTTCACACCCGAACGCTGAAATGTATTTCGATCGGGATGTGCAAGGAGTTAGAGAATTGTTTCGTAAAAAGTTTGGATACGAGAGCGAAGAATTCCCGAAATTTACGGATTTGGAACGGGAGGATGAACTAGATAAGGAGGTGTTGTGTTCTGGATATGGCTTTACCAAAGAAATGGAGGAGGACATTCTGAAAGAATATCATCAGGATAGTGGAGCAGATGATAGTGATGAAGCCAGCGATGATGATTATCAGGACAGCGTAACAGGGGATTTGGATGAGAAGGAAATCGAAGAATGTAGGAAGAAGCTTGAAGATGAAATCAAGTTCTCGGAGGAGAAGCCAGGTAGGTTATTTTGTGGGTCAGGAGTGTTCCTGACTAGTAAAAGTGTCTAGTTAATAAAAAATATATATTTTCGCCGTAGCATCCAAACAAGAGGACAAGAATTCAAGTATTCTGAAATATATTGCCTCTATGTCAGCTGAAGAAATGGATAAGCCTTTCAATGATGATGAGGAAGAGATTTTCAAGGATGCACTCCAAGATAATTTGGCATCTTCCCCAGTACCTATTTCAGCAATAGAATCAATTCTTCCGCACCCAGAACAAACGCACGAAAATCTTGCAAACAATGACGCCGATGATGGCGCATCTATCAGTTCGGACGAACTGATCACTAACGAGCAGGATGACAAGTTGGCCGAGCTTGATCCCAACTCTCGTGAATATCGTATGATAATGGTTCGAAAATTGCTGGACGATGCGAGAAGTGCGCGGTCATATTCCACCACGGCCAGCACCATTGCACCCTCTGTGGTGACGGACCGGGTGAAAGGAGGTATCCGACAGCAGGAAAAGAAGGATCAAAAGAAGCGCGCCGTTCCAAAGGGAGAGGCTAGTGCTGTTCGGCGAATGCGGAAAGATAACAACTGCATTGTCAAGGAGTACCGAGGGTGGGACTTTTGAATTAGGTAAGTCAAGTTTAGTTCTATATTGTTTATAATTATATATTACGTATAGAATAATGGTTATAATTGCACAGTTCAATAGGAAAGAAATCCTTTTTGGTTGACTTATTTAGTGAAAGGAATCGGGTTGTTGGTGTCACGTGGGATAAGATGAATCATAATTTTAACTCCTTCGCCTTGACTGGCAACACGAAATGCTTCATGAACGTTGGACAAATCGAAATGATGTGAGACTAGCGGTTTGACATTCACATAACCACTTGCAACGATTTCCAACGCGGCTGGATAACTATAAGACAGTAAAGAGATAAGAACGGTTATGGTAAAGTTTTAAAACTATAATCTCGGCCACTTACTCATGATTATACCGCATGCAAGTTATTATGTCGATTTCCCGGGAAATGGCATCGACCATGGGCAACTGAACGTCCTTGTTTCCCAACCCGACTAAGCAGATTTTGCCTGCATTTCTCGTGGCCTTGATAGAGATTCTCATTCCGGGCTGAGAACCGGTGCATTCCAGAACCCTATCAGCAGGTCCTCCCAACACAGCATGAATCTTTTTCACCAATTCATCCTCCGTGTCTTCCTTCTTAATTCCAATGACTCCTGTTACGCCCAGCTGCTTAGCCACGTCCAAACGATGCTTAGTATGTTCCAAATCCAAAATCACAGTCCTCGTAGCGCCCATTGCCTTTGCCGCAATCAAACAAACCAGTCCGATTGGCCCCGCACCGAAGATCACCACTTTATTGCCCAGACCAATTTGCGCCCGTCTTCCGGCGTACACTGCCACGGCCAACGGTTCCAGTAAAGCACCTTCTTCCATCGTCATGTGATCCGGCATTTTAAAGCAACAGTCCGCGTATTGGGCATAGTAGTTGGAACAGTTTCCGTCGTGCTTCTGCGTCGTACAATGCTTTCCATCCAGACAGATGTTATACTTGCCCACCTTGCACAGATCGCACGTTCGGCAGCCGGCAGCTGGTTCAATCGCGACCCGATCACCGACCTTCAGGTGCGTTACCTGACTGCCAACCTTGCGGACCACTCCAGCTGATTCGTGGCCCAGAACGATCGGTTTGACCAAACGTTGCGCTCCGAATCCGCCGTCCTTGAGGAAGTGGATATCCGTTCCGCAAATCCCACAACTGTCCACTTCGACCACCACCTCATTGAAGGCCGGCTCCGGTATGGGACGGGGCTCCAGGCGGAGATCGTTTGGGCCGTAGACCAGAGCGCATAGATTTTCGTTCTTCGGTGCCATCGTTCGATGATAAGCGGCTGTTGGAAGTTTCGTCTGCAGTCGTCGAAACGTGAAATGAAACTGATTGGTTGTGGACGCGTTCAATCAGCTTCTACCTTATGGCGTTTATGAAGATTAGACATATAGCGCCAGTAGCTTGAAAGGTTTGCTCTATCTTTAATTGGTAATACATCATTAGTAGACCAGCGTATTTACTGTGGAGGATTATTTTACGCCGGCTTGATTAGATAAGTGTGTTGTAGGAGGCGCAAATTTGCATATAGAAAAGAACGCTTGGTCAACAAATTCAATGCACATATGAATAAACATTAAACTCCATTGGGCTAATTGAGATTCACTTTTTATCTGTCTCAACAGATGGGTACTGTAAAGCTTGATAAAGGCTAATAAATGTTGATAAAGGAAATACTATTTTTACTATCAAATCGCAGAAACTTTTACTATTGATGCCTGTTGTCTGCTTTTCTACAAGAATGACAAATATGAGCCAGATGAAATTTTTAAGCCTTTAAAAGCACCGTACTTTGAGTGATTGCGACAGTAATTAATTTTCTTTTAGATATGGTTCGGTGGAAAGTGGGTTTATTTAAAAAGCTTGATCGTTTTACTTCCCGCCGACAACTTTTGTTTTTTTGTTCTATGCATATCTGTTAAGATACTCATAAATACATCGTTAACAGAGCCGTGGCGTAGAGTCCTAGCGTTCTTGGCGAAACCATCGTTGGGCGCCCTTCTCTTACTAAGGAAATGAAAAGCGCAAATTTTACCTTCACGGGCTAAATATTCGCAAAATTCCTAGAAATTTTTACGAAAATGAACAAACGCGTTTTTTTCCTCCAGAACCCACGCCTCGCTAGACCTAGTCTGCCGTTATATGCATAACTGGCCCATGTACTGGCCCTCAAAATGCAAAATGCAGACGAAGGCTCCGCGGCTGCATCCGTCATGTGGCCGACCGAGGCCGACCCCGTCATGTGGTTTGCGCAAGCGGAGGCGCAATGCCATCTTGTAAAAATCGTGAATAACGAGACCACATTCTACCACGTAGTCGCAAAAATAGATCAATCGGTTATTTGTCACATAACCGATTTGGTTGCATACCCCCCAGCTGCTGACAAGTATACTGCTGTGAATTATCGAATGATCTCTCGTTTCGGTCTTCCTAAGCAATGGAGGGGGAATCTGCTCAACAGACATCCTGGGTTGCCCAGGAAGTGCGGGGTTAGGGATCACCTCCAACAGCAAACGAGGGAGGCAGGACTACATCCCCGACCCGCTAAACCGTTTCCATTGCCGCCAAGCCCATAGTCCCTTCGGTACAACCAGAAAGTAATGCTTTAAAGGGGGCCAGTGCACAACGCACCCTCGAGGTTAGCTGCGTGTCCTTGCAGCACCAAACATCGTAACTCGCTTTTTTAGAAGAACACCATGGTATCGTGCCAGCGCATTGCCGGCTTTCCAGGTGGCCTTACCACGCCCTATGTCCTCGGAAGGTGGGAAGGGTCGACTTCGCGCCTGCTTCCCTCTGCACGACTGGTATCAAGAATGATGATGCCGCGTGCACCCCAAATTGACCTTTCTGCGATAGGGCCTATTCGCCAGCACACAGAGGGACTTGCCGACGCGGTGCCTACGCCTGCCCCAGCCTTGACGAGGACCCCTTTCCGTCCTCGGGCTCGGAACCCGCCCGGTTGACCGACGCCGCGAAAGCGAGTATACCATGTTGTTCTTCGCGCGGCGACTTGTTCGATAAAAGGATCGAGTTCGACCACAGAGCATGACCACCGGTATGACCCATGAAGCCGACTCCGATCCCTTGACCACCTCTTATTTGCGTCTGAACTAGCCATCCTTGAGTCCACGCGCCACCTTCTGTGTAGCTCCGAGACGATTTGGGCGATAGCCGATAAATCGGCGTTCCAGCCAACTTTAAAGATGAAAGATGATCCTCCGAACTAGGTTGTCCGGGGTAGTGTCCAGACCACATGTGACAAGCATGTGGTCACGCATTGCGCGAAAACGTGAACAACACGTGTTCCGCCGTTTCCTCTAAACCTGCGCACACCAAACACTCGGGCGAGGCCGAGCAAGCCAGCTGCGTTACCTGCACTGTGATTTTGCAGCACGCTTAAACGCCGGGCACATCGAACTCCCCATAGTGTGCTTGCTGTTCACAGCTTTGCTGGAACAAATCAAACAATTGGGAGGGTTCGTGCAGCATTGTGCCTTATGTCCCTCCAATCCACAGCGTCGGCAGAGATTGCTTCTGTCAGGGCCTTTGCAGTCCCATTGCTTGTGCCCCGGTTCCAGGCACTTGAAGCAAACTTCGGGTTGCTCGTATATGCCCACAGGGCATACCGACCATCCCACCTTGACGCTCCCTAACTTGACTACCTTGGAGGCGTCCGCTGCAAATAGCCGAACCAATGCTACCTGCGTCCCTGCCGGACCTTTCCGTAGCCGAACGGCTGCGGTGGGCGTCTCCACTTCACACTGTCGCCGCAGTGCCGTGACGAGCTCTTCGACTTCGGTGATCTCGTTCAGGTCTTTAACCTTTAGATTCACCTCCGTCGTGAGTGCCCTCACCTTGACCGTCTCGCCTAGGACTTCCTCCGCCAACTTCTTGTAGGCGGCGTCCTTTTGCGAGACGCCCCGCTTCAGCTCGAGGATTATCTCGCCCATCCGGGTACGTCTTATTCGACGTACGTCGGCGCCGAGTTCACCGAGCTTGCCGTTACTCCTCATCGCCTTCAAGACGTCCGAGTACTTAGCCTCGTCCGCCGTGATGACTAGGGCATCGCCCAGTGATTGGCGCCTACCCTAGACTTCTTGCTACCCTCATTCGCCTGGGCCTTCTTTTCGGCCCTTGACGTCTTTGGTTTCCTCTTGTTCTTGACCAGGGTCCAGGAGGCGTCATCCCCCTCTATTTCCCTGGTCTGGTGCGGCTGAGAGCCCTCAGCCTGCCGTAACCCCTTACCACCGTCTTTCCTGGGTGGACGGACCTTTCCAGGTCCTTCCTCCCCCGGTTTTGGAGGTACCTGACCGGGGTTCAGCTTCCCAGCCCCACTACCCTTGTTCATCCCCTGGAGACTGTCTCCCCCGTTTTTGTGTCTGCTCCGTTGGCTCCAATGGCTCCAAGTGGAGGCATGTCCCGTCGGAATTGAATCCAGCTGATCGTATTTCTCGAGGAATGATGGCATGTCAGATCTCGACGGACGATTTGTGTTGGCATGTTTTCCCATTATTTTATACTTTGGTTTTTATTGTCTGAAAAATTATATCATCAAACTTGACTTGACTAGGAATTTGGAGCCACAACATAATTTTTCGTTGACGTATTAGCAGAACATCCTCTATTTTAGTGCTAGTAATGGACCCTTTAACGACTAAAATTAACTTCAGTGGCTCCGCTAGAGCGAGCCTCTTGACTAATTATAGTTCTGCTGCATTAGATGCCAAGCAACAGGTACCAGCATCGTGTTTCGTACATAAAACTAGCCAAAAAATTCATTTTTACCAATAAAGAAAGCATTTTAAAATGATGTAGCTAGCATGCCTATTATGGCCACCCCCGGGTCCATAATACGCAACGTCGAGTTTGTTTACATACGTATTATGGTCTCCCTATTTGATTAACATGTTCCATTCCCACATGTTCCTTGTGCCTATAATGGACCCCCCTTGTGTCCTAGTAATGGACCCTCTAGCATATTTACATTTACAAATTAGTAAATATAACTAAATTTCTGTTTCCCTTTCTATAACAAATGTATGGAACTGCTGTCCTGTTACATGAAGCAACTTCACCCGACGGAGGTCCATTATACGCACGGGGTCCACTACTAGCCCTTACTCCCTATATGTTCAATGAGATGGGAAACGGGTCAGTTCCCTTAAAATAGCTCCTTTTGACCATGTCTGAAAATTTGATTATTAGAATTTATAACCTTTAATTACTATAAATACTATCATCAATAAGAAATCTATAAATGCCCTACATTTGCTTGAGTAAATAAAAACCTAATAGTTAGAAACAAAGCAATTCTGATTATGTATTTAATTATTAGTTTTATTTCCAGACGTTTTGAATAAACAAATTGCTAATAATTCTACACAGCATGCTGTTTCCAAAAACTAATATCTATAATCAAACCCCATAAATTCAAAAGTTAAATGTAAATAAGTCCTACGTCTACTCGCGGTTATGTTTAAAACATTATCCATTGCTCGTTTTTTTATTGTCAATGCAGCGAACTTGAAATCCTTCCATAAACAACTAATTTATAGCGTAGACGTCAGTGTTTTATTTTATAAACCCTTTACAAGGCGTACTGAGGGTCGTGGGTTCGAGTCCCATCGGAGGAAAGTAGTTACCACCAATACATTTTTCAAATCATAATCTTCCACACAATGTACATATTCACATCTGAGTTTTCAGAACATTGTTAATAAGAAAAACAGGTTGAATCGTTGAGGTCCGTAACGAGTGGTGCAGCAAGGTTTGATATTAATGTAACTCACATCTTTGAGGTATTCATGAGTCGTTGTTAAATAATCTTAATCCTAATCTTGCTGTTATCGCATATTATATAGGTTTGTGGTAACTGAACTCATTATGCATTAGTTATTGATAGGATAATATAGAGTTACTATTTCTGGTTATTTCTCTTTTACCTTCATTAAGTAGAAAGTATTCGGCACTATACTGCCGCGATTCGCATAAGAGTCCCATGTCGATTTTTGACGATTTTGATTTTCTTTCAGAAATAAGCTTAAAATGAACTCATCTTTAAGAAAAACTGATAAAATAATAAACTTTATTCTAGAAATTTGAAAATTAAAACCCACTTGTTTTGTCCCATCTTGCTATTTATTCGCATAACAGTCACATTCTAGATTTTGATACACTCTCGCACAAAACATCAATGTAATTTTGGTCTTTTTAATAGTTCCATAGCAATGTATACAGATAAAGAACATTATGCCAAATTTTCAGAAAGATTGCTGGTTTTAACGATTTATTAGATTTTTTTTAATTTCTCCATGTGAAACGGGTTTGAAAAACTCAACGGCATATTTCTCAAGTTGAAGAAAACTGACATGGGACGCTTATGCGAATAGGGGCAGTATAGAGCATTGAATATGTCTGAAAATGTCTGTCCACTGTCTGCCGTATTTTATTCACACATCAGTAGCGGTAATACAATACATTTTTGCCTCACACCAGCTACGGCCGGGTGGAATTAGACATGATCGCGTTGTGTAACTACGAAATAGTGCGATTCGCCAACGCCAATTGTAATAATTTCCAAAGACTCTCTAGAGTCTAGATGTCATTATTTCATTATTTAAATTAATTTAATATAATTATAAAGGGGCATCGTTCTTAAACACCAGTCCACGTTCTTTTAACGTAGCTTTTATTATCAAAAACTCTGTTTAATACCGGTGATAACTGACAGGCCATCAGATATTATTATTATTGGTCAATCGTATTACAAACAGCGATGCAGGAGACGCCACTCATCCAGGAGAGCGTTGGGGCCGTGTGAATTTTGTTATTGTTCATTGTTGCAATAATGATTGCTCTATGGAAATAGCGTTTATTATAGATCTCACCTACGGACAGGGCGCGCTGATAAGAATGGAAATGATAATGGGGATTGCTCTTGCTGGTTGGTTGGAACAGCACGCTTATCATCACACAGACGAATGCTGGTTTTCTTGTCATCAGAATAGCTAATGGTTCGCAATTTATATTGATGTTAAACTTTAACCCTTTTCTTTCCACGACTTTTTTCAATCGTTCAAAATATACTTTTTTCCTAAATAACGGAAATCATAGAATGTTCAAAATCCACGTATTGAATAAAATTAAGTTATTCAATTTTCACTGGATTTTCAAGCATTTGAGAAAATCGACTTTTCGCATCTCTCGTACATGAGCAACTGAGTATGTCTTTCAGGGATTGGGAAGCCTAGGCCTTGCTCGCAAGGCTAACTGAAAACGTATTTGAATTTACCAATTTATCCTGATTTCAGAACACCTTGAAGATTTTAGAACATCTAGTTTGGGCATAACTGAATATTACGGCGGTTATGATATTGCTACCACCACAAAGTTTGTAGTAAACGCACGGATCGTGACTGGAACGCTTGAGTCAACTCGTGTCAACTTTACGTCTTACTTCACGTTCCACACGCGACTAGCTTGATTTTATCCGTAATCGTAAAGTACTTTCCGTAGTCGATACATCAGGCTATCTCTATGAAGTCTTCTGGTTCATTTCATTTATTTACTTTACATCTGAACAGATAACACTGAATCAACAATTTGACGCCACAATACACGGTTCGAGGCCGCATCTCTCCATCCACGAATGCGCCCCACGCTCGCCAAGTCGTTTTGCACCTGGTCTGTCCACCTCGCTCGCTGCGCTCCACGCCGTCTCGTACCTGCCGGATCGGAAGCGAACACCATCTTTGCAGAGTTGCTGTCCGGCATTCTTGCAACATGCCCTGCCCATCGTACCCTCGTTGTTCATTCTTCGCCGCCACACACCGTCTTCTTGCACACCGCCAAAGATGGTCCTAAGCACCCGTCTCTCGAATACTCCGAGTGCTTGCAAGTCCTTTTCAAGCATTGTCCATGTTTCAAGTCCGTAGAGGACTACCGGTATTATCAGCGTCTTGTACATTACACATTTGGTGCGGTGGTGAATCTTTTAGACCGCAGTTGCTTCTGGAACCCGTAGTAGGCCCGACTTCCACAAATGATACGCCTTCAAGACTAACATTGTACATTTCTGACACCTTAGCAAATGTTCGGCCGACAATGTCCATGTCATCCGCGAAACAGATGAATTGACTGGATCTGTTGAAAATCGTACCCCGGCTGTTATACCCGGCTCTCCGCACGGCACCTTCTCGCGCAATGTTGAACAACAGGCACGAAAGTCCATCACCTTGTCTTAGTCCCCGGTGCGTTTTAAACGAACTGGAGTGTTCGCCCGAAATCTTCACACAGTTTTGAACACCATCCACCGTTGCTTTGGTCAGTCTGGTAAGCTTTCCAGGGAAGCTGTTCTCGTCCACTCTTCTGGTTGTACCATATAAATCTCTTTTTCGGCAAGGTCATCCTGGAGGAATGCTCCATCCATCCAACATCCATCTGAAATACTTTCAGATCCATTAAGAAGTAAAGAATGCTGGTTTAATGACTACAGGAGAATACGTTTCGGTGTAATCCAAACCTTGAATTTGATGACCCTCTTATTCTTCATATTCGAAGCTGGAGATGCATCGACAGTTTCGTCAGCATTGTTAAAGTTAGTAAAGAAGAATCCTCTGAATCCATCACTGGCACTGGGTGTCGATGGATCTCCATTTGCAACTACACTACTTGATCACTTTCGTAATAGCCTCTACTACTTCTAGTACTATATCAGTAACAATACTCATTAAGGAGGGCAATACTTTTCTAGTGTTCTAGTAAACTAGTAACAAAAGATAATAGCGATAACTCTTTGTCCTTATCTGCAGAGGATAAAGACATTGTTGCGTTCCATTTTATTTGCAACAAACATGGAGAGGTAATTGTTGTGAACTTTTCAAACTGTGATAACTTGTATATTTCAGAAGTAACAGATGATTAAGTTTATGTCTAAACATTGATAACTGATATTTATTTAACCAAAAACATAATCGAAAACCGACTACTTCTCAAAATGCGCGGCAGGCCATCATTGTCCTATTCTGTTGCAGTTTGGGACAAACGCTCATTGCGAGTTGAGTTTGTGGAGCGCGTGGTGGTGGAGCGCTCGCCCATAAAACCTGCCTGGTACTGCCTCACGAACTCCCTTGCAATTGGTCACATAACATAAGTGGATCTTCGAACAAAATCCAATCCAAAAGTTGACCCAATAGAGGTAATAACTATAGAGGAAGACTGTCGCTGTCGTCACTGGCGAAACATCTTTTGCTGGCGAGGAGAGGTCACTAAATGTCAACGAAGGAAAAATCAGTACGTTTTGACAGATAGATACCCAACATGTTTGGGGACGATAACAAAGGGAACCGCAGCGACAATCGTCCTCTATAGATTATTACCTCTATTGTTGACCCCCTTTTGATGGGCCAAAACTGTTATAATTGGGAACGGGAACATTATTCTGTCATTTTCAAGTATAAACAAATCAAGACAAAATTTTCAAAACGACTTATCTGCTTTTGTAAACAAAGATTCAAACGACGATTTCACGAATCTGATAGCTCTCCCACGCAAACCAACACCACCAATAGGTAGGGGAAGGTTACCGCTACCTGTTGATAGCGCTGGTTTTGCGTGGGAGAGCTATCAGATTCTCTAAATCATCGTTTGAATCTTTGTTTACAAAAGCAGGTAAGTCGTTTTGAAAATTTTGTCTTGAAATACCATGAACTAAACCGCGATGACGTCACGCGTCGATTTTCAGTAAGAAGAAAACCTCATCTGAGGGCAAAGTTTACAAAAAATGAACATCAACGTGAACATCCGGTGAACTAAAAGCTCCGAATTCACTCAAATGTTCATTGGGCAGCGGATGTCATTTTTTTGAGCGAAAAGAAGAAGAATCGTGAAAAAAAGACGCTCGTGGTTAAGTCCATATGATCAAAAAATTATAACACTTTTTCTTAGACTACAAAAAGCAAGATCTGTAGCCGAAGTATAATGATATTTATTTTTCTATCATCAATTTTTTACATTGTTTTTAAAAAGGACGGATTCCATCCAAGAGAAGGTCTCTCATATGCTGTTACTAACCAATTTGTATTTGATGAAATCTAATTTGATCTATTTGTAGGGTAAACTTCTATTTTCAGGCGATTTTTGATGAAATTTTCGTCTTGTATCCATTTTAACTTATTTATCATACGAAAATAAAATTCTTCTAAAATTAATACCGTGGACCCCCGATAATTTGAACGGTACCTCATTCAAATTAACGGGGTTCATTTTTAATTTAAACTTCTGGTTACTCTATTTGCATAAGAAAAACTGGTTTCTGGCCGCTCTCTATGCTGGTTTGTTTTGATTCTGCGTTCCGTTTTACGATGTTCAATTTTTCTTTTCTCGATTCCACGTGCTAAATGACGTTTGAACCATTTTTAATTTGAACGATGTTCAAACTAACGGGGTTCAAATTAAAAAGTGTTCAGATTAAAAACGGTCATATTACCGGGGGTCCACGGTTTATTTTTTTTGAGTCAGCATGGTAAAAATCTAGATTTTATTCAACATGTGTAGAAAAGGTTATCCCTTAGAACTGTTCTACATTGGGAAAGCATCTTTAAATACGCAGTCTTCGGTTTTTTTTCGAAAGGATGACGAGGGATACACCAATGTTTGTCTCCGATGCGCAACAATCACAAAACAGATAGATTAGAAGCAACATTATAAATTATTAAACTCGCTTTTCATAATGCAGGAGAGCATCGCAACTGTGAGGTATTTCCTATTTGGATATCTTGTCTTGTCTTGTCTTAGCACATGCACAGCCAGTATTGAAAAGCATCCTGGAAATGTCGGTTGTATTCCCGAGCATTTTCTTGTCTGCATTAATATTTGCAGCATATCATAAATATGACACAAGTATTAAAACGGCCAGGCCCACCGTGCAGGCTTGAATTTGGGAGAAAATCCAGAACTCCCCGGCAATCAGATTATTTAGTAATAAATAACATGATCAACGAAGAGTTTTGAATCTACGAAAGGAAGAAACGGGAACAGCCGTACCAACCGTTTCACATTCAGGGGGAAAGATGATTGACGAATCGTTGGGAGTGACTTTGCTAAGAAGATTAATGTACACTCCATGGGTCCTCGACGTCTTGGGATGGGACATAGTTTTTAGTCTAGTGACCTGGCTTATACTCTAAATTTATGTATTCGCAGATTACTATGAAAACATGACGAATACTAATGTACATAAGTGTATATTTAGACCTAGGTTTAAGCGCCATTACTCGCTCTCTGGAATAGACAAACAAAAAGAAACAAAAGCGATGAAAACAAGCGAAACTCAAGGCGATAATTTTTTTTTTTTTTTTTTTAACTAATTTTATTTGCTAATTATCTAATACATGCATTCTTGTCTTAGACTAGGTGTTCCGTGTTTTCTTAACACTATCATCCTTATTTGTTATGTTATATTTTAAGTTATTATTAATACATTTCAATTGCCTCTGGCAGTTAGAATTTTTCCTCTGGTTGAATTGAACCATGTAGGAATTACAATGTTTTCAACTTAAACTAATCTTAACCTATTTTATACTAAGGGTACAAGGAGTTAATCGTTGCAATAGAAGATTGCAACGCAGTGCGTGATCTCTCTTGTTCCGGACAGCAGAACGATCGTGCGGTCGGCCGAATTATTGTGTTCTGCATTGCGCGGCCGGTAATAAAATTAATCAGTTCAGTGCGTGATCTCTCTTGTTTCGGACAGCAGAACGATCGCGCGGTCGGCCGAATTATTGTGTTTTGCATTGCGCGGCCGGTAATAAAATTAATCAGTTCAGTGCGTGATCTCTCTTGTTTCGGACAGCAGAACGATCGCGTGGTTGGCCGAATTATTGTGTTCTGCATTGCGCGGCCGGTAATAAAATTAATCAGTTCAGTGCGTGATCTCTCTTGTTTCGGACAGCAGAACGATCGTGCGGTCGGCCGAATTATTTTGTTCTGCATTGCGCGGCCGGTAATAAAATTAATCAGTTCAGTGCGTGATCTCTCATGTTTCGGACAGCAGGACGATCGCGTGGTCGGCCGAATTATTGTGTTCTGCATTGCGCGGCCAGTAATAAAATTAATCAGTTCAGTGCGTGATCTCTCATGTTTCGGACAGCAAAACGATCGCGTGGTCGGCCGAATTATTGTGTTCTCCCTCTTGTTTCGAAGCGGGCTTGGTAGTCATATGGCTACTGCTTCTGCCTCATACGCAGGAGGTCGTGGGTTCAATCCCAGGTCCGTTCCATTCTCCTACTTTGTATCTTTCTCTTTATTTCTCATGTTCCAGCAATCGCTAGAACTGGAAATGGACTTCCATACCGTTTCCATTACTATTCCTATACCTTCAACTTGAGTATTCTATCAGTAATCTGCTAGAATTGGAAATGAACTATAGAGCTCGTTTCCTACATCCAATTAGAAATTCCATCAGTTACCTTCTCCTATCTATCACATTGGCAGCTCGTTAACCAAGACGGACCTCTGCCTCTCCAACCTAACCCAGAAATTCCAAAAATTCCGCATGAACTCGTGGCAAGTGCAGAGGTATATTCGGCTTGCAGTGGGCGAGTGATTGCATCATCATTTCCTTCCCCTTCCCTACATTGACTTGCATTCTGACGTGGCAGGCGCCAGTATGACCTAACAAATGAGATCACCAGTACTTGTACATTGAAGATGTGTGCTAGTCCCAAGCAAACATCTGTTGGTTCCCTGTGCAAGAACAGCTGATCTGGTCATAATGGAGTAGCAACTACGAGCAGTCAATCAAGCTCAAGCTCAAGCAATAGAAGATTGCAACGATTTTTGTCTAAAATTGGAAATTATTTTGTTGGACATTTGTTGCAATGTCTCAATATTAGAAATTCTATGAAGTTCATTGGTACTATACCACGGAGGCAACTTCAGAATCATTTTCAAAATTTTATTTTGAATCCTCTGCAGTGCCTTCTTTCTGGTATTGCAGCAACTAGTCCATATTGGCAGGTCTAAAAATTTGTTTGTAAATCAAAAGTTTGTTCTTAAGACAAAGTTTTGATTTTCTGTTTATAAGTGGATATAGACACTTAATATATTTGTTACATTTGGCTTGAAGGCCTTCAATGTGATTTTTAAAAGTTAGTTTTTGGTCCAGCAGAAGTCCTAAGTATTTGGCTTCGCTAGACCAATTAATTGGAACCCTATTCATAGTGACAATATGTCTGCTAGAAGGTTTCAAATAAGAAGCTCTCGGCTTATGTGGGAAAATTATAAACTGAGTTTTGGAAGCATTCGGGGAAATTTTCCATTTTTGCAAGTAAGTGGAGAAAATATCCAAACTTTTTTGCAATCTACTACAAATGACACGAAGGCTACGCCCTTTGGCTGAGAGACCTGTGTCATCTGCAAACAAAGATTTTTGACACCCTGGTGGTAAATCAGGTAAGTCAGAAGTAAAAATGTTATACAGAATGGGCCCCAGTATGCTGCCTTGGGGAACACCAGCTCTTACAGGTAATCTATCAGATTTAGAATTCTGATAGTTAACCTGCAGTGAGCGATCTGATAAATAATTTTGGATCAGTTTAATAATGTACAGAGGAAAATTAAAATTCATCAATTTTACAATCAAACCTTTATGCCAAACACTGTCAAATGCTTTCTCTATATCAAGAAGAGCAACTCCAGTCGAATATCCTTCAGATTTGTTGAGCCGAATTAAGTTCGTAACTCTTAATAACTGATGAGTGGTTGAATGCCCATGGCGAAAACCAAATTGCTCATCAGCAAAAATAGAATTGTCATTAATATGAACCATCATTCTATTTAAAATAATCTTTTCAAACAGTTTGCTTATTGAAGAAAGCAAACTGATTGGGCGATAACTAGAAGCCTCAGCTGGATTTTTGTCCGGCTTCAAAATTGGAACAACTTTGGCGTTTTTCCATTTATCTGGGAAGTATGCCAATTGAATTTGTTAAATAAATTAACCAAAAAGGATAAAGAGCTCTCAGGAAGTTTTTTGTTAAGTATGTAGAAAATACCATCATCACCCGGGGCTTTCATATTTTTAAATTTTCTAGTAATAGATCTCACTTCATCCAAATTAGTTCCCAACGAAGGGTCAAAAACATTATCTTGGTTGAGAATGTCTTCGAAGCTTCGTGTAACCTGATCCTCAATTGGACTAGTGAGACCTAGACTAAAATTATGGGCACTCTCGAACTGCTGAGCAAGGTTTTGAGCCTTTTCGCCATTTGTTAATAAAATTTGATTTCCCTCTTTTAGCGCTGGAATTGGCTTTTGAGGTTTTTTAAAGAATTTTCGTTAATTTCCAAAAGGGTTTCGAACCGGGATCAAACTTCGAGACATTATTCTCAAAGTTGGTAATTTTCAGAATAGCGAAACGTTTTTTAATTTCATTTTGCAAATCTCGCCTAACAACTTTCAACGTGGGATCGCGAGTTCTTTGGTATTGCCTTCGCCTCATATTTTTAAGACGGATCAGTGGCTGAAGATCGTCGTCAATAACAATGGAGTTGAATTTAATTTCAAATTTAGGAATTGCAATGCCTCTGGCTTCGACAATTAAATTTGTCAAAGATACGAGCGCATTGTCAATATCACTTTTGGTATCCAAAGGAATATTAACATCATATAAATATATTAACATTTTATATAAATCCCAATCAGCTCTATGATAATTAAAAGTAGAGCTGATTGGATTGTAAATGGTTTCTTGTGAGATTTCAAATGTCACAGGAAGGTGATCAGAGTCAAAGTCAGCATGAGTTACCAATTGGCCACACAGCTGACTTGAATCCGTTAAAACTAAATCAATTGTAGAAGGATTTCGACTGGAAGAAAAACAAGTAGTTCCATTGGGATATTGAATAGTATAATATCCCGCAGAACAATCTTCAAATAAAGTTTTGCCGTTGGAATTGCTTTGAGCATTATTCCATGAACGGTGTTTGGCATTGAAGTCACCAATTACGAAGAATTTTGATTTGTTGCGAGTCAGAATTTGAAGATCAGCTTTCAACAAATTCCTTTGCTGCACATTGCATTGAAAAGGCAAATAGGCTGCAATGAAGGAAAATTGTCCAAAATTTGTTTCAACAGAAACTCCCAAGGTTTCAAAAACTTTGGTTTCAAACGAAGAAAATAATTTATGTTTGATACGTCTATTAATGTTAATGACAGTGGCGACCCCACCACAGGCGCTGTCAAGACGATCATTTCTGTAGATAAAATAATTTGGATCTCTTTTAATGGAGAGTCCGGGCTTTAAATAAGTTTCTGTTATAATGGCAATATGCACATTATGAACAGTTAAAAAGTTAAATGATTCATCTTCCTTACCCTTTAAAGATCAGGCATTACAATTTAGAATTTTCAAAAAACTACTGGGATTCATTAAAACGAAATCCAATAACAATTTTTGTGTGAACTTTATACCAACTTGAACATCTTCTGGTATGGTATTTGCTTTGAACATTGCATCAATCATGTGATGCGATTGTTCAGTTAAAAAATCAAAATCGGTAGCAGTCATGCTACCTGAATCGGCAACATGACCATTATTTTCCGTTGGGACATGGGTATAAACCTCATTTTGAGAAGAGAAATTTTGTCTACCAGCAGCGATGTTTGCATACGTAGGTACATTCGAAAAATTGGAATTTACTGAAGTGCTTGCTACCCGTTGACGAGCGGCAAAATTTGTTTGTGAATTGTGGTGGGTATGAATTGCTCGACCGGTAACTGGTTTCGAAATTTGAGCGTTTGAAAAATTTCTACCCGTCGAATCTGGGATCCGATTGGAATTTCCTGTCATCAATTTTGCACGGAATTCAAAACTTTTTGCGTGAAGGGCATTCCCAGAAATTGGATTTATGATTGCCCCACAGTTTGCGCACTTAAATTTATTGGAATCTTCTCTCACAGGACAGGCGTCCTTGGCGTGAGAGGTTTCACCACAAATCATGCATTTAGCAACCATGTGACAATGTTTGGTTCCATGACCCCACTTGTGGCACTTACGGAACTGAGTGGGGTTTTTGAAAATTTCCCCCAGGCCTGCGGAAATGTTCCCATGTAACACGGACATGGGACATAATACAGGCCTTTTCCAAACTTTTCATATTATTTAGTTCACTTTTGTTAAAATGAACTAAATAAAATTCTTGAGAAATGTCCCTCTGGGAAGTACCAGAGTGGGATTTCTTTTTCATCTTAATTACTTGGACTGGTGAAAATCCAAGTAATTGAGAAATTTCAATTTTAATCTCATCCATTGGATTTATCATCACTGGGGAGACCTTTCAAGACTTTGAACAATCGCTCAGTTTTGTCGTCGTATGTGAAGAATTTATGGCGCTTCTCAGTTAAATACTGAAGAAGACGTTTGCGATCGTCAAAGGATCCCGGCAAAACGCGGCAGTCACCCTTCCTCGCAATCTGAAATGAAACCTTGATCCCCTGAAGGTTACTCAAAATCTCATTCCGGAAGCCAGAAAACTCGGCAACAGATACCACAATTGGCGGAATCCTTTGCTTTTTCGCATGAATCGAATCACCTGGGCTAGGGGTATATTCGATTTGGTCAATTTCATCATTAATCAAATCGAACTGATTGCTCAGTTCGATTGGAGAAGAATTATTTCCGATATTAGAGTTAGAAGGAATATTTGAATTCTCCAGCTTCCTTCTATTTTTTCCGCGCTTTGGCAGGACGGTCTTGAAACCTTGTTTCTTTGAAGGAAGTGGAGAATTCAGAGACTCCCCCTTAATGCTCATGGCTGAGCGTGGAGACGTGACCTTCTAAGAGGTTTTTTTCCCAGAACGGTGTCCCTGCAGGATTACCACCGCTTGTCGGAATTTTACTTCCGCAAACGGGTCCAACGTAAAACGAAGGCACGGGTCCTTGCAAAGATCGTAACGGGATCAGTGGGTACAAATAGCGCTAAGAAGCACCGTTGAAATTAAAATAGCTTCGGGTAGTATTAAAAACTTCCTTCCGCAAAGAGAGAAAATAGAACCGCACAGCACGAAAGCATGATGTGGTCTGCTCAAGGCGATAAAATTATATCATATTTTTACTTATACAATACAACAGCTTACAACATCTCCATATTTTCCGTGCTTGGAAGTTTTTTTTTATTTTTCCCGTCAAAATACAATTTATAGGAATGGCGTATCACAAATTTTTGCGAAAAGTGAATGAGGAGTGAAAATGAAGAAACGGAAGAAGAAATCATCAAGAAAGCTGATTTTCGTTTCTGAAGTTCTTTCTTTCTTCGATTTCTGAAGTTCGTCGGGTTTGCTAGTGTTAAATACAAACAGCAAAAATGAATTCGATGAATACTTTTGAATAAAGAGAATAAATATATAGTGGTGAAAACATCAACAAAAACAATCAACAGAAAGTACAACATAATGAATAAAATGATTTTTGATTTTTTCCTTTGCCTCATTATTTTCTAAAACAGATCGATTTTATGGTAAAATTCAAACATATATTTTAAGTGGGAATAAAAAATACAACATCAAGACACATCACACGGCACAATTCACAGTCTTAATACTCTATTACTCAATATTAATGGAACCATCGAACTGGAAGAAAGGAAGTATATAAAATAAACTGACCAAAGCAGAAAATATCTTCAAAAAATACGAAAGATGAAAAATATATGAGCAATTTTTTTTAAGTAAACAGTGCACTGCTGAAACGTCATTGTGTTCATTCAATGCAACTTCCAATAGGCGGATTCGAGAAGGATCCAGTGGTAGAGTGCGCTGCGAGAGTTTGGGAGAAAAGTCGTCAGAAGCGATTATTCACATTCAAAATCAAATTTTCTCCATCAAACTAACTTCACTTTTTGTTATATAGTCTCATGTTTTCCACTGGCAATGGCTTCCCAAAGTCTTTAAGCAGCTGTTGAAAACAAATCCCACCCAAGTAAGCCGCGAATTAAAAATCCGGGAATTCATCATAACCAAGATTGTGCGGTGGAGGCACTGCAAGAGATGTGCTGTTTAATCGGAAAAATCATATGCAAGCACACACCGGATGGAAGATCATCCCAAAGAAAACAAAATTTTCTTCCAATTTGCGACTATTTCAGCTTTCATAAATGATTAGATTAATCAGAAAACGCGAAAACCGTATTGTCCGATTTTCTGGATATGATACACTGCGCGGCGTTTGTAATGTTCCCGAATGGGTACTTGCACAAAACTTCACGCGGCGAATGACTGTCGAAAGGTACGGCCGCGCCAAACGATACACCGCAATGCTATTCACCCATAAGAATCAATATGTACAGTCAGTCTAAGGGTGAAATCAGGAGTGATTCAGTTTCATTCTAAATTTTCGACCACTATTCTAGTTTGAATCTGGAGCAAAATAGAACAAACTCGCTGGTTTACCCAGCAGTGTTCTATTCATGTTTTTCAAATTTTCAATTAATGAATCGCCTGCTTTGAGCGTGCTTACAGCGGCACACTAGGAGTTAACTTTTGGAAATCAATATGGCGAAAGGCATCTAATGTTTAATATCTCGAAAATAAGAACCTTAATCGAAAAAATATTTGGTAGGCGTAGTAGCGGACACCATCCTTCATAACCGGTACCAAATAGTTTTTCATGAAAAGTTCCTAATCTTGAGAAAACTCGCGTTAGATGTCTTTCGCCATATAAATATCTGGCGGTTAACTCATGCTGGCTATTTTGCGCATATACAATAGCGCCTGGATGTGACAGCGGCGGGTAGTAAATCAGCCACTGCCAATAATTCATTGAAATCATTATGTTACTGTCAAGAAAGGCGCCGGAATTGCAAAGTGGATTGATCCGTAGATAAAATGACGCATCCATACACCAAAACAATGAATCGCCTGCTTTGAGCGTAGTTACAGCGGCACACTAGGAGTTAACTTTCTGAAATCAGTATGGCGAAAGGCATCTAAGGTTCGATTTCTCAAGATTAAGCATCTCCATCGAAAAAATATTTGGCAGGCGTAGTAGCAGACACCTTCCTACATAACCGGTACCAAATAGTTTTTCATGAAAAGTTTCTATTTTCGAGAAAACCCGCGTTAGATGTCTTTCACCATACAAATTTCTGGCGGTTAACTCATGCCGGCTGTTTTGCGCATATACTATAGCGCCTGGATGTGGCAGCGGCGAGTAGAAAATCAGCCACTGCCAATAATTCATTGAAAAATATTTGAATCTCGTGATTCAATCGTGGTTCAAATCTGCAGAAAATAGAACGGAGCGTTATACCAGTTTTATTTTTTTGACAGTTGACTGGTATAAAAACTAAATCTAGAACAGCTGCTGGGAAAATTAATGTTTCAGATTCATATTCAAACTGACAGCCCCGAACGATTTGAATCACTGCTGATTTTACTCTGCTAAGCTAAGCTAAGCATAAAGAATGTAATAAATGAATTTGAGTATCCCGAAAATAAACTAATAAATAAAACGGGCACTTAACCTCATCCGATTTGTTTGCAACAAATTGCATCCGGGAGAAATTATAACAAATGTAAATTTTCAATTCAATCTATCTTTATTCACGAGATTTTCAACCCTAGGCCGGTTCATCTGGTATAAATAAATGTGAAAAATAAGTCTTATTCACCAATTAGTGATTTTATATGTTTATCAACCATTTTGAACGAGCGAGAAAGGCATCATCATCGCTAGGCGGATTGATCAGGTTTTTTTTTTAATTTCTTCGCAGGCATATAAAGATTGGATAGATAATTCGTTGTGTCATAAACATGATCATTTTCAATATTATATTCAACTTTTATGACTTCATGAACATGAACTATACGATAACCATACCCACTTACCCCACCGTACCTTATTCTTTTAGAATTTCTTCAGTTTTTAATTGAAAGCTTTTCTTTGCCCGCAAGAGTATATATCTTGTGTGGCAAGAAAAATGGATACACTATGCCCAGGATGTCGAGAAAGTTTCCATCCCGAAAACTTCCTAGACCGTACATGTAGTGTGTAATTAGATAGCTAAAGTTAGAATCAGAGCGTTAATGATTAACGCTTCCAATGAATGATTAAATTTGTTATGATTAAACAATTCAACTCTATTAACTCTATTAAAGATTATGATTAATGATTTAATCATTTTTGACAATGATTAATGATTATGATTAACGATTGAATTATTTTTTGACAATGATTAACGATTACGATTAATGAATAAACCGTTTGGAGTATGATTAACGATTACCGATCGTGATTAAATGCTGACACAATATGTGTATGATTAATGATTAAAGATCGGTATGATTAATGATTAATGATTATGAATAATCAAATTGAATGGTTTGCATATTGATCAATTATCAAGGAACATTTTTACCAAATTGGTTTATTGAAAGGTATGAAACGTAAATGATTATGATCAAAGATTGATGAATAAAAGCGATATATGCAATGGTTAAAATTGATGATTAATGAATAAATTCAAAACAATCATGAATGTGATTAGTGATTGATAATTGAATATAAAATTCTATAATTAACGATTAGTGAATAATGAATAATTAAAATGATTTGATGTGATTATTATTAATGAATAATGGATAAATCACCCATTATTCATAAATCATGATTAAATCTATGATTAATCACTAATGCTCTGGTTAGAATTATGGAAGAGCGACTTTTGTACGTTACTCTCCACCATATCACATCCCAGGAGATGGTTGAGGCCACTGCAGAGGACTCGGCTCGCTTCACGTGATTAAGACAATCGAAGGCCCACCTCGTTCACTGCGCTCCACGCCTTCTTGTACCTGTCGGGTCGGAAGCGAACACCACCTTTGCATGGCTGCTGTCCGGCATTGTTGCAACATGCCCTGCCCATCGTACTCTTCCGGCTTTAGCTACCTTCTGGATACTTGATTCGCCGTAGAGTTGGGCAAGCTCCTGCTTCATCCTTCGCCGCCACACACCGTCCTCTGGCACCACGCCAAAGAAGGTCTTAAGGTCACTCCTGACGGAATCCAAGTTCTAAAGTGCTCGCGTTTTCGTGGGCACACCACTCAATTCAGAGGCGGCGCACAACTGTCATTTTTGTTGATTTAGCTTTGCTGCGTCGCAGCATGCGTGAACTAATAAAAATGACAGTTGTGCGTTGCTTCCGTATCGAGTGGTGTGTCCCCGAAAACGCGAGCACTTTTAAACTTGGATTCCGTCAGGAGTGACCTTAAGCGCTCGTCTTCTTCCCACAAGCTCATTCAATATTGGTGACAGACGACGGAAGATGATCTGGGATATCGCTTTGTAGGCGGCATTAAGAATGGTGATCGCTCGAAAGTTCTTACACTTCAGCTTGTTGTCGCCTTTCTTGTAGATGGGATCCCTTCCTTCCGCTCCTCCGGTAGCCGTTAAATTTCCCAGATTCTGACAATCAGTTTGTGCAGGCAAGTGGCTAGCTTTCTCGAGCCCATCTTGATGAGCTCAGCTCCGATACGATCCTTACCTGCTGCCTTTTTTTGTGTCTTTATTAAGGAGACTTTCAGCCCGAGGCTGGCTCGTCTCCGGTTGATTGTAACTTTACAGGTTTGTATTTCGACCTAAACAGTAACTGAGTCCCGTCATGACAAGTGAAGACATTCCACTAAAAAGCTCTAAATAATTTTCTAATCACATTTGTTATTCCTTTATTTGTTATATTTAAGTAGATTTTTAGTATATTTGATTATGTAAAATTTGAAGATAATTATTGATTCTTCGTTCATTTTTTGTAGAGATTTTTACCATGTTTGATTCAAACACCGACATGAGGGAAAAATCCGGAATGCTACTTCATGGGTAACAATCAAATGACTTCGTAAAATTAGTTCTCTAATGGGATTCATTACTGAGTTTAAAAGCTAGTATTCATCTTGAGAACGAAATAGAGACTAAAGAGTGAATCAAATCGCGACGACCAAAATATCAGCGAACGATCCCCATGAGGATTGCGACCCACAGTTTGAGAACCTATGATCTAGTAAACAGCTCTTGATTAATAATTCAATAATTACTCCGCACACGCAGGTCATATAGCCTGATAATGTGAAAATGACATAATTTCCCCCTCCGACAGGCGTATGGCAGAACACATATGTCATCGCTAAACGAGCCCCTGTCTGAGCTCCGGTCAGACATATATATGTACGTTGATGTTCCAGCCGTAGATAAAGTAATCGGTAGACACATGTCTAATTCACAGTGGTATAATGACTCCCACTTTATCAATATAGCATATAATGTAATACGCAATTGGATTTTTGTTGTTGTGATTTCTACAGTTTCTTAACTAGATTGTTTTTATTACGAGGTTGACAGTGGATCATGACCTTGATTGCACCCTCCAAGCCGTAGCGAGCTGTTTTGAATGCTTCCAGCGATTCATTCAGATTGAAGTGATGCGTAATGAGCCGGGTTGCATCAATTGTTCCATTCGCGACCATGGCGAGCGCAGCCGGGTAGGCATTGGCATACCGAAATCCAGATCGTATTTCCACCTCTCGTACCAGGGCGATCGTGATGGGTAGATTCATATTGGTATTACCGATACCAACTAGTGTCACAACTCCTCCAATTTCAGTGGCCAAAATTGCCAAACGGACACACGGTTCTGCTCCGGTACATTCGATTGAAATGTCCGGGGCGCAACCCATGAGTCCATGAATTTTTTTGACAATGTCATCTTCGTTGTCGCTTTTCTGGATCAGCAGTGTGTAATCCGCTCCGATCTCCTTGGCAATATCCAACTTACTTTGCACCAGATCAAGAACGCACACCTTGTCTGCACCCATAGCTTTTGCTACCAAAATGGTCACCATTCCGATGGGTCCAGCACCAAAAACCAGAACATTTGAACCAAGCTGAATATCTGCGATCCTACAGCTGTGGACGCCGACGGCAAGTGGTTCCAGAAGGGCACCTTCTTCCATGGTCACATTCGGCGGTAACTTGAAGCAACAATCTTCGGGATGCGTATAATAGTTTTGAAGCGATCCGTGAATCGGCGGAGTGGCACTGTAAATACCATCCGGACAAAGATTGTATCGACCGGCCTTACACAGCTTGCACACTTTACAGCCTATAGCGGGCTCTACCGCGACACGATCACCTACTTTGAGACGTTTAACGGCCTTCCCGGTTCCGATCACCACTCCAGACGATTCGTGTCCAATGACCATGGGCTTCTTTAGGACGTATTCGCCGAATCCACCGTGGGTGAGCACGTGTACATCCGTTCCGCATATTCCGACGCAATCTATCTCCAGTAGAACTTCGTTATCGCGCGGTGTAGGGATTGGAACTTTTTCCTATAAATTATAATAATATTAGCGATAAACACATGATATTGCAAGATCATGTTGATTTTACCATCCGCATGTCTTCAACACCATGGATCACCGCACCCATGCTCGATCTTTTCGCCATTATAGAAGATTGTAAACGAAGCTGCTTCCTCCCGTTAAGTGTATTTGAATCGGAATGACGCCGTTAGGGAGCTTATGTGCTGACTATATAGGAAATTGCATAAACTTGATTGGCGCCCAAGGCGTTCAATAGTGCACAAAATGATTGGCAGTAATCTGCCTTCTCGTAACTAACAACTACTTAGCGTGATTGCAGCCATTTGAAAACGATTGATGTTTTCAATTTTTAAAGATAATCACGCTCGCTTGTTGTTGTTGATCCTACACGATTCATCAACGGTTGACTTTTGGATCCAATCACGGAAAAGCATACTTTTATCAAACCAATTTTTAAATAACTCAATGCAAGCGAGAGCGAGTAATATCGTTATACTCCAATAAATAGAGTGTTATTCATAATGAGGGTGAAATGTGACAACATGATAAGCGGTGATAAGAGAAAGTATAATAAGCAAACATCAACAATATCCTTATCAACGGTTAATGTAGCTTCGTGGGAGCAAATAACAGCTCATATTTTGGTCCAGGATTATCCCTTCCAATATAAAAACATCATCCCTCAGCCGGGGTTGACAATTAGTTAGTCCGAGTCTGTTAATGATGGCACCCCACCAGAACCTTGCAGCCGTAGTGCACGGACCAAACGATCTTCGCCTAGAGCAACGATCAATTCCCGAGCCGGCATTCAACGAGGTACTTCTCGAAGTGGACTGCTGTGGAATCTGTGGAACCGACATCCATTTCCTGAAGGAGGGTGGCTTCGGTTCCCAAATGCTGATTAAACCGATTGTCCTGGGGCATGAATCATCGGGAATCGTGCGCAAAGTTGGCAGCAAAGTTACTCATTTGAAGGTTGGCGATCGGGTTGCCATTGAGCCTGCCGCCGGATGTCGTACATGTGACCTGTGCAAGGTAGGCAAATACAATGTTTGTCTTGATGGAAAGCATTGCACCACGCAAAAGCACGACGGGAATTGTTCAAACTTCTATGCTCAGTATGCGGACTGTTGCTACAAACTGCCAGACCATGTATCGATGGAAGAAGGCGCTATGCTGGAGCCGCTCTCGGTTGCTGTCTACGCTACTCGGATCGCTGACATTCGTTTAGGAAGTAGGGTAATCATTTTCGGAGCAGGTCCAATCGGCCTGATGTGCTTGATTGCTGCCAAAGCGATGGGAGCTACGCGAACCGTAATTCTTGATTTGGCTAGGGCAAAGCATCGGCTTGATTTGGCGAAGAAATTAGGAGTGACCGGTACGATCGCGATAACTAAAGACGACAAAGAAGGCGATCTTGTGAAACGCATTCACGAGATATTAGGAGGACCTGCTGATCGTGTGTTGGAGTGTACTGGTTCTGAACCCGGTATTCGAATTTCGATCAGGGCCACCCGAAACGCCGGACAGATCTGTCTCGTTGGACTCGGGAACGACGACGTCAAAGTGCCAATGGTGGATGCCATATCGCGGGAAATTAACATTTTGACGGCTATGCGATTCAATCACGAGTGAGTATTAATACCTAAACACATGCGTTCATAAAGAACAAAATGTTATTTATGCATCACTTCGCTGTATATTTCTTTCGCAGCTTTCCGGCGGCGTTGGAAATTGTTGCCAGCGGGTATGTGAACATAAAGCCATTGGCTTCGCATCACTTCGACCTGAAAAATGTGCACGAGGCGTTCCGAGTTGCTAGTGAGGGCGAGGGCAATAAAGTTCTGATCCATCTGGTTCCGAGAGATACGAACAACAACAAGAAGTTTGTAAATTAAGGTTTCAAAAGATATAAATTACAGAAAATGGGAGGCACTAAATTGCCGTTCTTGTTTCTATGAAATAAAAACACTTAGGTTTAATTAGGTTATTAGGTTTTAAACATTATTCAATAAATTCGTTAAGTTTTTGTGATTCATTTTAATACTAAAGATGTAGCTCAAACTCATAATGATATGCTGCATTGTTTTTCTTGCTTCGGTGCTTATTAAATATGAAGTTTCGTGCTCAATTAGAATTTGAAAAGGTTCAAAATAAGAATGCTGTCCAATGAGCAATAGCTCGAAATAGCTCGACGTTGTTCCCGTCCTCCTCGTTTTTTTTTGTCAACAAATGGACATAAGATGGATGGGAATAACTACGAGCTGCTTATTGGATAGCATTAAGGTTGACATAAGAGCTGAAGTGGACATCTGTCGTGCACGAAGCATTACACATGCTGTATATAGAAGAATGCATGTTTGGAATTATTCAAGCGGATCGTCTGATCGATACACCTTGCTCGCTGCGCTCTATGCTTTCTCATGCCCATTGGATCGTTGTCGAGAGTCATTTTCATCGGGTTTGTATCCGACATCCTGGCTACATGCCCGGCCCACCGTAGTCGTCTTATTTTCGTGTCCTATTTCACCGTCCGCCATTTGCACCCCACCATAAATGGTATTATTATTGTTATTTATTCAGACTAAGGCCGAATTATTTTTAATACTTTATAGTGATTTTTAAGTTTTTTACAAAGTTCATCAATTGGGCCGAAGTGGCCTGTGCGCTATATAAGAGTCTTCTCCATTCGGCTCGGTCCATGGCTACACGTCGCCAACCACGCAGTCTACGGCGGGTTCGCAAGGCATCTTCCACCTGATCCATCCACCTTGCCCGCTGCGCACCTCGCCTTCTTGTGCCCGTCGGATCGTTGTCGAGAACCATTTTCACCGGGTTACTGTCCGACATTCTGGCTACGTGCCCGGCCCACCGCCGTCTTCCGCTTTTCGCGGTGTGAACGATGGATGGTTCTCCCAACAGCTGATGCAACTCGTGATTCATTGGCCTCCTCCACGTACCGTCCGCCATCTGCACCCCACCATAGATGGTACGCAACACTTTCCTTTCAAAAACTCCCAGTACGCGTTGGTCCTCCACGAGCATCGTCCAGATCTCGTGTCCGTAGAGAACTACCGGTCTAATAAGCATTTTGTAGATAGTCAATTTGGTACGGCGGCGAACTCTATTCGATCGGAGCGTTTTGCGGAGTCCAAAGTACGTACGATTTCCAGCCACTATGCGTCTTCGAATTTCTCTGCTGGTATCGTTATCGGCGGTCACCAGTGAGCCCAAGTACACAAATTCTTCAACCACCTCTATTTCGTCCCCACCGATAGAAACTCGTGGTGGGTGGCTTACATTGACCTCTCTTGAGCCTCTTCCTATCATGTACTTCGTCTTCGACGTGTTGATGACTAGTCCAATCCGTTTAGCTTCGCTTTTCAATCTGATGTAGGCTTCCTCCATCCTCTCAAAGTTACGTGCCTTGATATCAATATCGTCGGTGAAACAAAATAAATGGACGGACTTCGTGAAAATCGTACCACTCGTGTACTCCCTCCAAAGCGATGTTGAATTATTATTTATTCTGACTAAGGCCGAAGTGGCCTGTGCGGTATATAAGTGTCTTCTCCATTCGGCTCGGTCCATGGCTACACGTCGCCAACCACGCAGTCTACGGAGGGTCCGCAAGTCATCTTCCACCTGATCGATCCACCTTGCCCGCTGCGCACCTCGCCTTCTTGTGCCCGTCGGATCGTTGTCGAGAACCATTTTCACCTGCTGAAAATGCGATGTTGAACAGCAGACACGAAAGACCATCACCTTGCCGTAACCCTCTACGCGTTTCGAAGGGACTCGAGAATGCCCCTGAAACTCGAACTACGCACATCACCCGATCCATCGTCGCCTTGATCAACCGTATCAGTTTATCCGGAAATCCGTTTCCGTGCATTAGCTGCCATAGCTGGTCTCGATCGATTGTATCATATGCGGCTTTGAAGTCGATAAATAGATGATGTGTGGGCACGTTGTATTCGCGGCATTTCTGCAATACCTGACGTATGGCGAACACCTGGTCTGTGGTAGAGCGTTCACCCATAAATCCCGCCTGGTACTGCCCCACGAACTCTATTGCAATTGGTATTAGTGGGCGGCATAAAATTTGGGAGAGTACCTTGTAGGCGGCACACGACACCTTCCATCCACTCCTGCGGCAGAACCTCATCCTCCCAAACCTTGGTAATCACCCAGTGCAGCGCTCTAGCCAGTGCCTGCTGGCGCTTTTTCCTCCGTCATACCAGTCGTTTCTCTGATCCGGGGGCACCATGCCAAGTGCAGCGGTTGCGATGCTTCCAATGGCGGATCGAATATCTTGCCAGCCATCTTCAAGAGATGCTGCGCCTAGCTGCTCTTCCGTTGGGAGTGCCACTTCCAGCTGCTGCGCGTAGTCTTGGGCTAGTCTACCGTCTTGTAGCCGCCCAATGTTTAGCCGCGGCGGACGACTCCGACGCGTGTTGTACACCGTCGAGAGTTTTGAGCGCAGACATACTGCAACGAGGTAGTGGTCGGATCCAATATTCGCACTGCGGTAAGTGCGTACGTTCGTGATGTCGGAGAAGAATTTACCGTCGATTAGAACGTGGTCGATTTGGTTTTCCGTTACTTGATTAGGTGATTTCCATGTGGCCTTGTGGATATTCTTGCGAAGGAAGAAAGTGCTTCGGACTACCATTCCGCGGGAGGCTGCAAAGTTTATGCATCGTTGGCCGGTGTCGTTCGATACGGTATGCAGACTATCCGGTCCGATGACCGGTCTATACATTTCCTCCCTTCTTACCTGAGCGTTCATGTCACCGATGACGATTTTGACGTCCCGCAGTGGGCATCCATCGTATGTCTGCTCCAGCTGCGCATAGAACGCTTCTTTCTCGTCGTCGGATCTCCCTTCGTGTGGGCAGTGCACGTTGATGATGCTATAGTTGAAGAAACGGCCTTTTATCCTCAGCTTGCACATCCTTGCGTTGATTGGCTGCCACCCAATCACACGTTGGCGATCTTACTCAGCACTATCGAGCTGCCATTCAATGCAACGTGTACAGGACTGCACGCAGAAAATAATGTCCATACGAATGCTGTTCATCGTGATGTAGGTGCCAAAAATGATGTGACCGAAGTGTTGTGTCATGCTTTCAAGGCGCTTCAAGGCCTTCATGCGAAAGATTTACCGCAATTTTCAGGAAACATCACTGATTGGCCGGTATTCGAGAACGAATTCAAGACATCCACCGAGGAGTGCAAGTTATCCGATAGAGAGAACATCAGGCGATTGAACAAAGCCTTGCAAGGTAAGGCACGCAAAGCTGTGAAGTGTCAACTTCCTGCTGCTGAAAATGTCAGCCTAATCATGCGGATGCTAAGATCTAATTTCGGACGTACTGAGTGGATAGTAGCTAACAGACTTGAACTTCTACGAAACCTGGATTGGAAGCTAACTGCGTTTAGCAAGCAAATGTGGATGCGACACAAGGCGTTTCTAATAAAACAGGACACGATCGTCGATTTTCACGAGTTTTCGCGGTGGTTAGAGGATGAAATGTAAAACCAGCTGGCAAGCATGAATCCAGTTTCCCTCAACAAGAAAAAAATGCAGGGATGCGTTGTTCTCCAGATCCAAGCCACCTGTTCTGAATGTCAACACTGTGGGGATGTAATGCCAATAAGAAGAAGAAGATGGGTATTTTTGATCCCCTAAACGTACTATGTCCTATCACAATCCATTTGAAAATATTATTTCTTGATAGATTGGGACGATAGACTACCCGATGATGGGTTGATTGCGAAATTGAATGAATGGCTTCAACAAACAGCAACGCTTGAAGAAGTTAGAATACCAAGATATTAAGTATAGAGCTTCATGCTTTTTCGGATGCAAACGATAAAACCTTTGCCAGCGTAATTTATCCGTGCACATGCATTCTTTATGTGTGTTCAACAACAACAGAAAAATTTTAGTCGTTACATTTGGCAATCCCTCCTGCGGGTTTCATGCATTGGATCTGTCTACGTAATATGTTATATATGAGAGATATGCTATCTGACCTGCAGGGTGACCATTTGTTTTGAGATTTACTTCTGCAATCTACCGGAGTGAATCTTATCCGTTTGGTTGGTTCAATACTAGCATCCATCCGGCCAATACCGGCAGTTTGGACAAGTCGTAACCAATACTAGGAGTAGGAGGGCATGTTGAAACCAGTCGTTCGTTTGTATCTATGTACGCGCTCTACGCTCGTAAAGAATGGTCATTGGTTTTGTATTTCGTATCTACTGCGCATTCTCCATTCTTCGTATCGGGATGAGCTTTGCGTTTGCCTTCTTTCACAATCTTTCACCACATATTTATATCAGTGATATTCATTATCATAAGTAAACATCAACACGTTGAGCATGTGAGTCTCTCAATTATTGAAAATAATTGATGGCGTTTTCAATTAAACTAGTGTTTCAGTTTGTGTAAACGTAATTAATTGAAAGAATTGACGAATGAAAAAAAAACAATTTTTCTGTTTTTATTTGCCTTTCAAACCAAAGCTTAAACATCCTCTGGTAAAATTATTCCAAAACAGTCATTAGTTTGAAATCTTGGGTTTGTCTAAATCTACAGTCCGTTTTTATTACTCGCATTTGCGCTTGAACCATCAAGCAGTAAACTTTTAAAAGTGTGTTTATAATACAGAGCAATGCATTAGCTTCGTTCAGCTGATAGCTAACCGGCTCCCATATTCGTTTTATAAGATAAGTTGTTGCGATGACTTGTTGCTCATTTCAGTCGTATTCTACATTTAACTTTCGTTGAGAGGAGTCGATCTGTGGTGTTCATTCTAAGTTTTGGTCAATCTAATTACCATTATGGCTAAGGACAACCTAACTGCCGTTCTGTACGGAGTAGAGGACTTAAGATTGGTGAGTATTTTATATAGTTATATAAGACCGAAAATACACCATTTTTGTCTCGTTTTTAGGAGCAACGACCCATTCCAACGCCGAAGGATAATGGTATGTGATATTAAACGGGGCTCAACGTTTGTCCACTTTTAAGTTCGTCTCATATCCTTTCAGAGGTACTCCTGGAAATGGATTCTGTCGGTATCTGCGGTTCGGACGTGCATTATCTGGCCAAAGGACGATGTGGGGACTTTGTGGTGCAAAAACCAATGGTGATTGGTCACGAAGCTTCGGGTATTGTTTCTAAGGTTGGTTCCAAGGTTAAACACCTTAAGGCTGGTGATCGGGTGGCGATCGAGCCCGGTTATGGATGCAGGGTGTGTGACTTTTGCAAGAGTGGTCGCTACAACCTGTGCGACGAAATGATCTTCTGTGCAACACCACCGTACGACGGAAATCTTACACGCTTCTATACCCACCCCGCTGACTTCTGCTTTAAACTACCATCCCATGTGACTATGGAAGAAGGGGCGTTGCTGGAACCTTTATCTGTTGGAGTGCACGCATGTCGCCGGGCTGGTATTGGCTTGGGTTCAGAAGTTCTGATTCTTGGCGCTGGACCGATCGGCTTGGTAACACTCATTACAGCGAAATCAATGGGAGCCGGTAAAATCGTTGTGACGGATCTACTCCAGAATCGTTTAGATGTGGCCAAGGAACTGGGAGCCGATGGGACTTTGGTAGTTGAGATTGGGGCTAAAGAGCAAGAAGTGGTGAAAAAGGTTCATGATTTATTCGGTGGAGCACCGGACAAAACTATTGATTGCAGTGGAGCCGAAGCTACATCGAGACTGTCAATTTTAGCCACCCGATCTGGCGGATGTGCCGTTCTAGTTGGTATGGGTGCATCTGAAGTCAAGCTTCCACTAGCAAATGCATTAGCACGTGAGGTCGACATTCGAGGCGTTTTCCGTTATTGCAACGAGTACGTTTTTCAAGTGCTTTGATTTGATGGAATAAGTAACAATAACATATTTTGTTTGTTCAACAGCTACCCAGCAGCATTGAGTCTCGTGGCGAGTGGCAAAATAAACGTGAAACGATTGATAACCCATCACTTCAATATTGAGGAAACGGCTGAGGCTTTTAATACATCGCGACATGGCCTTGGTGGCGCCATCAAGGTTATGATTCACGTGCAGCCTAAGGACAAGAACAACTAAAAGATAATAGAAGGAACAACATTATATTAAATGCAGTTATTATTTAAGTATTCCATAAAGCTTCATTCACAATTAAATGAGAATATAGGATGTAAAGACCCAATATTGATTTGCTTTACTGTGCATGGGTAATAAAAAGATAAGAATGAACCTTTATAAATAACTAGATATTTTTATACCGAATGAAGGTAAGTAAAAACAGACGAAAGAGCTTAGGGCCGATTTCTTCACCTCCGCTTAGTGCCTAAACCAGGTTTAAGCGTACACTCTGAGGAAAATCTATCCTAATTGCGTTTCTCCTGGTTGACCCCACGTTTACGTGCAGTTTATACTCGATTAGTATAACTTGGTATAACCTTCGTATCCTCGCCGTGTAACGATTCAATCTTGCATAGATTACTTTTTCACTCTAGCTTAGTATAAACTTTGAAAATATGAAAAATGATTTGTTTGTATGTTATACCAGATTTGGTCTATTTCGGGAAAGCACCTTAAGTTTTAACTCTTAAGCGGTGCTTACCCATACGCTTAAACATGGTTTAAGGCCTAAGCGGAGGTGAAGAAATCGACTCTTAGGGCCAATTTCTTCACCTCCGCTTAGGCGCTTAAACGTATGGGTAAGCCGCGCTTAACAGTTAAATGTCGTATATGAAAAGCTGTAGAGTCAAGATGCGCAATGAGACAGTTTTCAATTCAGCTGAGTAATCACCTCTGCCTTATCTAGACAAAGAATTATTTTTCGGAAGCAAAGGGAGTTCTACCTCTCTGCTTTCCTTTTAAACTATCTCATTTTATCAGATGTAGAAATATATCAAGTTTCTGATAGTTACAAGCGGAACGAATTCATATGAACAAAATAAATGTAATTCAATGTTATTATTATTATTTATTCAGACTAAGGCCGAAGTGGCATGTGCGGTGCGATTTTCGCGGTGTGGACGATGGATGGTTCTCCCTGCAGCTCATGCAACTCGTGGTTCATTCGCCTCCTCCACGTACCGTCCGCCATCTGCACAACGTCACAAATCACAATATTACCTCAGACAACAGACTCTTCATACAAACTGTTCGAAAAATTATCGTCATTCGCTTTTCAGAAAACACTGCTGCCATCTGTAATCAGAATCGCGAGAAACACAGTCGGCCATGATTATTTCCCATTTGACGTTTGCTCCTAACGCATACATCTACATCAATCATCATCATCATCGTCATCAACACAGAAAACCTACACTACAAAAATTCCACACATTTTTATTGGCAAAAATCCATTAATTTAATTCATGATTCTAATTAGTGCACACATAACCACTCTCCACGCGAAGTACAAATATAATCTATAATCAAATAAAATGTATGTGTGGTCTCTAATATGCAGTTATTGAATTTATGTGTGGGTACAAATTGCATATATTTGGGTCGCCAAATTGCAAAAATTTATGTGTGCGACAAATATATTCAATATAAAGAATTTTTTCGGTGTATATGAAGTAGGGATCCTACATTCAGAGATATCCAATTGAGCCAATCGAGCATTGAGAGCTGTCAGAATCTGAGCCAAATGAACAGTGTTATTGTTGCGGATTGAAAGGTATTGCGATTGTAATGAAAAAGATTTTATGAAAAGTATTTTTGTTTTACATAATCAATTTGTTTTACATTGGCAAGTTGAAGTAGTCTAGTTTATGCATGGTACTTTGTTCATTTGTATTGCACTTTTATTTTAGTGATAATGCACTGTTGGACGTTAAGTAACGAAATCTGAAAATGCCATTATACGCAAAGTCATGTTCGAGCTCCAACATTTTACGCCACGGTAAGTGCTGGCAGCGTTTGTTTACGAAAGTAACAGCGTTGCTAAATCGTCTGGAAAAGTATTCGCACATCTCTTAATATAGGATCCCTAGTATGAAGCAAATGTAAATAAACAACGGAAATTTTACCGACGGTTCATTTTCATCGGGGGCAGCAGGGACTATGTCCAAGGGCTTGACGATCCCTCCCCAGGCCATCTGCGAGTTGTGGCGCCTGCCTAGGATGTGGTGGGGTTTGACAGTGGGCCCTGTTAAACCTCTATAAAAAGCTGCATGTATCCGCAAGTAGGCTCCGCCAAAGCGACCGTGTGCCGCTCAAAGCGCACAAGCCCAAGTCCTGGTGTTAGGTGGGACGCTAAACAGCCCTGACACGACGGCCCTCCGACGAGACAAGAGGTTTGCGCAGGCCCAATAAGCCGCCTTTAAAAACAACTATTACGAACGACATAGAAGATAATACGACTCGATACAATCGGCAACGACCTAGGCGACGAATAAAGGATCACGATTGGAAGCTTGGAACATGGAACTGCAAGTCGCTAGGCTTCGCAGGTTGCGATAGGATAATCTACGATGAATCACATCCCCGCAACTTCGATGTCGTAGCGCTGCAGGAAATCTGCTGGACAGGACAGAAAGTGTGGAAAAGCGGGTATCGAGCGGCTACCTTCTACCAAAGCTGTGGCACCACCAACGAGCTGGGAACCGACTTCATAGTGCTGGGAAAGATGCCCCAACGCGTGATTGGGTGGCAGCCAATCAACGCAAGGATGTGTAAGCTGAGGATAAAAGGCCGTTTCTTCAACTATAGCATCATCAACGTGCACTGCCCACACGAAGGGAGATCCGACGACGAGAAAGCAGCGTTCTGGAGCAGACATACGATGGATGCCCACTGCGGGACGTCAAAATCGTCATCGGTGACATGAACGCTCAGGTAAGAAGGGAGGAAATGTATAGACCGGTCATCGGACCGGATAGTCTGCATACCGTATCGAACGACAACGGCCAACGATGCATAAACTTTGCAGCCTCCAGCGGAATGGTAGTCCGAAGCACTTTCTTCCCCCGCAAGAATATCCACAAGGACATAAGGAAATCACCTAATCAAGTAACGGAAAACCAAATCGACCACGTTCTAATCGACGGTAAATTCTTCTCCGCCATCACGAACCTACGCACTTACCGCAGTGCGAATATTGAATCCGACCACTACCTCGTCGCAGTATGTCTGCGCTCAAAACTCTCGACGGTGATCAACACGCGTCGGAGTCGTCCGCCGCGGCTTAACATTGGGCGGCTACAAGACGGTAGACTAGCTCAAGACTACGCGCAGCTGCTGGAAGTGGCACTCCCAACGGAAGAGCAGCTAGGCGCAGCATCTCTTGAAGATGGCTGGAGAGATATTCGATCCGCCATTGGAAGCACCGCAACCGCTGCACTTGGCACGGTGGCTCCGGATCAGAGAAACGACTGGTATGACGGCGAATGTGAGCAGTTAGTTGAGGAGAAGAATGCAGCATGGGCGAGATTGCTGCAACACCGCACGAGGGCGAACAAGGCACGATACAAACGGGCGCGGAACAGACAAAACTCGATTTTCCGGAGGAAAAAGCGCCAGCAGGAAGATCGAGACCGTGAAGAGACAGAGGAACTGAACCGCGCTAATAACGCACGAACGTTCTATGAGAAGTTGAACCGTTCACGTAAGGGCCACATGCCACAGCCCGATATGTGTAAGGACATAAACGGGAACCTTCTTACGAACGAGCGTGAGGTGATCCAAAGGTGGCGGCAGCACTACGAAGAGCACCTGAATGGCGATATGGCAGACAACGGTGGCGGTATGGTAATGAACCTAGGAGCACGCGCGCAGGACATGCGACTTTCGGCTCCGAATGTCCAGGAAATCCAGGAGGAGATCGGCCGGCTGATAAACAACAAAGCCCCTGGAGTTGACCAACTACCAGGAGAGCTGTTTAAACACGGTGGTGAAGCACTGGCTAGAGCGCTGCATTGGGTGATTACCAAGGTTTGGGAGGATGAGGTTCTGCCGCAGGAGTGGATGGAAGGTGTCGTGTGTCCCATCTACAAAAAGGGCGATAAGCTGGATTGTAGCAACTACCGCGCAATCACATTGCTGAACGCCGCCTACAAGGTACTCTCCCAAATTTTATGCCGTCGACTAACACCAATTACAAGAGAGTTCGTGGGGCAGTACCGGGCGGGATTTATGGGTGAACGCTCTACTACAGACCAGGTGTTCGCCATACGTCAGGTATTGCAGAAATGCCGCGAATACAACGTGCCCACACATCATCTATTTATCGACTTCAAAGCCGCATATGATACAATCGATCGGGACCAGCTAATGCACGAAAACGGATTTCCGGATAAACTGATACGGTTGATCAAGGCGACGATGGATCGGGTGATGTGCGTAGTTCGAGTTTCAGGGGAATTCTCGAGTCCCTTCGAAACCCGTAGAGGGTTACGGCAAGGTGATCGTCTTTCGTGTCTGCTATTCAACATCGCTTTGGAGGGAGTAATACGAAGGGCAGGGATTGGACACGAGTGGTACGATTTTCACGAAGTCCGTCCAGTTATTTGGTTTCGCCGACGACATTGATATCATGGCACGTAACTTTGAGAGGATGGAGGAAGCCTACATCAGACTGAAAAGCGAAGCTTAACGGATTGGACTAGTCATCAACACGTCGAAGACGAAGTACATGATAGGAAGAGGCTCAAGAGAGGTCAATGTGAGCCGCCCACCACGAGTTTCTATCGGTGGTGACGAAATCGAGGTGGTTGAAGAATTCGTGTACTTGGGCTCACTGGTGACCGCCGATAACGATACCAGCAGAGAAATTCGGAGACGTATAGTGGCTGGAAATCGTACGTACTTTGGACTCCGCAAGTAGCTTCGATCGAATAGAGTTCGCTGCCGTACCAAACTGACTATCTACAAAACGCTTATAAGACCGGTAGTTCTCTACGGACACGAGACCTGGACGATGCTCGTGGAGGACCAACGCGCACTGGGAGTTTTCGAAAGGAAAGTGTTGCGTACCATGGTGGGTTGCAGATGGCGGACGGTACGTGGAGGAGGCGAATGAACCACGAGTTGCATCAGCTGTTGGGAGAACGATCCATCGTTCACATCGCGAAAATCGGAAGACTGCGGTGGGCCGGCCACGTAGCCAGAATGTCGGACAGTAATCCGGTGAAAATGGTTCTCGACAACGATCCGACGGGAACAAGAAGGCGAGGTGCACAGCGGGCAAGGTGGATCGATCAGGTGGAGGACGACTTGCGGACCCTCCGCAGACTGCGTGGTTGGCGAAGTGCAGCCATGAACCGAGCTGAATGGAGAAGTCTTTTATGTGCAGCACAGGCCACTCCGGCCTTAGTCTGATGATAAATAAAAATCATTTTCATCGGTAGCGCTTAAATTTCGTATAACTTGGAAATTTATAAGGATTTCGCAGATAGAATATGTTATGTGAAGTATTAATGGGTAAACTGGGCTGGAAATACAGAGGAGGAAAGCAACGTTATTGGATAAATTGGCACGGGAGATGTTGCTTTTCAAAATAGCTTATAAAAATCTAACGCAAAATGGGTCATTCATCCTTATTGTTTTTAATTTATAGTAAACCCCGCGAAATATTTCTCTAGTTAATCCGATTGTCAAATCCATACAAATGAACCAAAATAAACCCACAGCCATTTGAAAACAGACAAGATAATATATTTAAATGAGTGTTTGTACTTTTTATTCTGGAAAAATCTGAATTAGCCGGACTAACGAGAGGCTTTCTTTGAGGTAAAAGTAACTTTACACCTTGGGAAAACTTTCCGCCAGATTTTGGTCCCCGCGTCCCGTGTATTTTGAATGGAGCCGGGATTGTGATTATCCGCGCTCAATTTCGAATAATTCGTGCCCAACATCGTATAATATGTAAAACACGCGAAAAAAAATCGCGAACCAAATTCCCGAGGTGTGAGGCTATCGTAATTGACTTCTCCAAATGAATAAAAGTGTGCGTGATTCCGCAGTATCCCTCTCAAAGTGTTTGTGATAGTTTTGCTGCAACTGGATTACCACCCACTTTTATTTTACACATCCTACACAGGGACATTAGTGTTGGTGATTCTGGCTTTGGAGAAGTCAATATGAAATTTTGGGTTGGAAAGTTTCTCGACTTCCCTAACGCAAAAAGATGGTGCAGTTGAAATTATCTTACCGAGGGTTAATTTAAGAATATGAACCGACGATTTTTTGCAGTCAACAAACCCGCTAAAACCGTAAATCATTACGCGCAGTGCAAAAAAATTGTGGGGGTTATTTATTTAATTAAAACGGCACATCGATTTAAATATGTACTCTACAAAACTATTCTTCTTTACGAAAATAACCACGTTTTGTTCTGATCCAAATGTGAACCATTACGCGTGTTTTAAAAAGAAACTACCTGTTATAACCTGACAGCACTGGACGCTGCCAACCGCAACGAGAGAAAGCGTTTTCCTACTTCCGTCAACGACGCACCACTTGGGCGAACACGTTACCGGTCAGAACAAACGAGTAGTCACGAGAGAAACACGTTCATACTTGCTCTCTGTAAAAATATATAAATAAAGTTAGTTTGTACAGTAAATACTTTCGTTTGTGCTATATTCGTGATCCGGGCTACCGCGGGTTTACAATATTTGGCGACGAGAAGAGGAAAAGTTCGAGAAAACGCTAAATTTCTTCCGCGAAAAGTGATTTTTGTTCTGCCAAGATGGCGCTCGCCGATCCTACTGCTTCCTCAAATGCCACGCCTGCTGTTATGCCTGTTTCGTTCAGTTTCGAGCCTTTCAACGCAGCAACTGCTAAATTTGACCGCTGGTTGGAGCGCTTAGAAATTTCGTTCCGGATCTACAAGGTTGCTCAGGCTGACAGGCGAGATTACTTGCTGCACTTCATGGGTGGTCCAACGTACGATGTTTTGTGCAATAAGTTGCAGAACCGTTCCCGGAAACCCGTACATACAACGACATCGTTGTGCTTCTAAAAGCACATTACAGTCCGGCGCCACTGGAGATCTTGGAAAACTACAAATTCATCTGTAGGAAGCAGTTGGACCATGAAGCCCTGTGCGACTACATAACGGACCTCGAAAAACTGGCACAGACATGCAACTTTGGTGCCCATTTGGAAACTGCCATCCGGAATCAGTTTGTTTTCGGATTACGGAATCGTACCATTCAATCCCGTTTACTGGAGGTACGTGCGTTGACTCTAGAGAAAGCAAAGGAAATCGCTTTCAGCATGGAAATGTCACATAGAGGTACTGACGAAATGCATGGAACGGTTTCTAAATCGGAGGTTCAATTTCTGGAACAAGGACGTCAGAAGAAGAAGAAGATGAGTACGAAAATGTCGGCGCCGAAAACAAAGTCTAAATACTCGTCTCAGGAGAAAGCTTGCTACCGATGCGGAGATCCAGATCACTTTGCCAACAAGTGCAGACATCAGTCAACCGTATGTAATTACTGCAAACGCAAAGGACACTTGGAGAAAGTTTGCCAAACGAAATTACGTGGAAACCCGAAGGAGAAGGCTGTTACACACCACATCGAAGACTCACCTGTAATCAAAGATGTCTTTCACCTGCGAAGCATGCCGGGGTTTGCCGACAAATTCATGCTGGATCTAACGATTGATGGAAGGACGCTGACTTTCGAGGTAGATACTGGATCACCGGTTTCCCTAATCAGTTCCCACGACCAAATACGGTACTTCAAGGACTTCCCTATCCACCCGACTGTTACAAAACTGGTAAGTTATTGCGACACCGATATTAATGTTCTCGGGAAAATTATGGTTAATACCCATTCGAACGGTGATGCGCTCACACTACCTTTACATGTGGCGGAGTCTAACAGACATCCAATTTTGGGTCGTGACTGGTTGCTGTGACTGATTCCGAAAGTGAAATTGAAGAGCCTGATGCAGTTGAAATCAATTCCATACAAATACTGCCATTAACTGTAGATGAGTTAGGTTCTGCTACACTAGCAGATAGTAGCGTATGGGAGTTAATTCGTGGATTGAGAACAGGTAGGATTGTTGATTCCAAGTTTCGATTCGGAGTTAGCCAGGAAGAGTTTGGTTTGCAGAGAGATTGCATTATGAGAGGTATTCGAGTGTATATTCCACCGTCTCTTCGACCGCGAGTCCTGAACGAGTTGCACTCGACACACTTTGGCGTGTCTAGGATCAAGTCGTTAGCGCGAAGTTATTGCTGGTGGGAAGGTATTGACAGCAACATAGAGGAGCTTGTCAAGAATTGTGCATCATGCCAGGCAACTAGATCAAACCCACCAAAAGTTTCTTTTCATTGTTGGGAGACTCCGTCCGCTCCATTCCAACGTGTTCACGCAGATTATGCGGGTCCTTTCTTGGGGTATTATTACTTGATACTCATTGACGCCTACTCGAAATGGCCTGATGTACATGTTGTCAAAAATATGACAACAGAAACTACGATAAGAGCTTGTCGACAATTTTTCAGCACATACGGTATTCCATTAGTATTCGTTAGTGATAATGGTCCACAATTCACTTCTGCGGATTTCGCAAAGTTTTTGAGAATGAACGGGGTCGTACACAAGTTCAGTGCACCCTACCATCCAGCCACAAATGGTCAAGCTGAAAGATTCATTCAGACGATGAAACTAAAGCTTAAAGCCATTAAGTGTGATCGATCCGAAATTCATGCAGAGCTGTGCTCTATATTGATGTCGTACAGGAAAATGATCCATCCCGCAACTGGCCTTTCTCCTTCTATGATGGTTTACGGTCGTCAAATTCGTTCTCGCTTAGATGTGATGATTCCAGATGGTAATCAAAAAGATCCTGAAACAATAGGAAAAGTTCGTGAGTTAGAAGAAGGTTCGAGAGTTTCCGCACGAGAGTATGTCCGGGACAATAAATGGGAGTTCGGTATTATTCAAAAGCGTTTAGGAAAATTACATTACCTTATCTTGCTTGATGATGGCCGAGTTTGGAAGCGCCACATAAATCAGCTACGAAACATTGGCCAAGGTGTTGTGAGCTCTTCAACGTTTGAACGTTTTACGCGCGGTGATCGGTCTGAGGATGTTCAAGACCAAAATGTCGCAGTAACTTCGTTTGGGCCAACAGTTTCGGCAACTGTAAGGGCTCAGCACCAACCCGACAGGACAAACGACAATTACATTCCTATTCCTGCGCCCAACGTTACCGCAAAATCTGTTACTCCTATCCAATTACCCACGGTACCAGTATCTACCGCGATGGAATATGATGAGACCCAGAGATCTGAGGGTTCACGTGATGCGTTAGTGGATCAAGGTTTGCGACGCTCGAATAGGACCATTCGCCCACCAACTCGGCTCAACCTTTAAGTTAACGAAGGAACCTTTTACCCGAGGGAGAGCTGTTATAACCTGGCAGCACTGGACGCTGCCAACCGCAACGAGAGAAAGCGTTTTCCTACTTCCGTCAACGACGCACCACTTGGGCGAACACGTTACCGGTCAGAACAAACGAGTAGTCACGAGAGAAACACGTTCATACTTGCTCTCTGTAAAAATATATAAATAAAGTTAGTTTGTACAGTAAATACTTTCGTTTGTGCTATATTCGTGATCCGGGCTACCGCGGGTTTACAATACTACCTAGTCATGATGGTAGTATCAAATCAACCGCCAGTTCCTTTGTTCTCACATCATCATTTTATGATAATCAAGTTATGAAGCTGTATGATAAAGAATAATCATTTATACAGCTAATAAATTTAACTTCTTAGATTCAACTATTAAAACTGCATAGATCAGTGGGAACTCGTTGTCCGAGGTTTCTACGGAGGAAAAGTGTGGCGGCAGTGTAGGATGACCCATTGTTTATGTTTCGAAGCGCAATCTGCGATTTGCAAGTGGGTACGCGAAACTAACGCCAAATGTCAAGTTGTGGGGAGTTGGTTGGCCCACTACTGCCATCTACTCAACTGATTGCGGCAGTACATACGAACGCAGCTGATTAACAACCGTCGAACGCAGTCAATGTATTTGACAACCGCATTTGGATAAGAAAATTATTTTGAGCTTTTTAGTGGAATGTCTTCACTTGTTTATAAAATCCTATTGAATTCCACCACTTAATTGTATCTTGACAGATACGTATTTCGACCTCAACAGTAAGGCCGTCTTCAGTGTCTCGTACTTGACTCGACTTAAGAGCCCCGCACATAGCATACGTTTGCGTTGCGTTTGACATATTTCCCATGGTAAATGTGTCGAACGCATCACAAACGTATCCTATGTGCGAGGCTCATTCATTCATTTATTTAGTTTACATCTAAACAGATAACACTGAATCAACAATTTGACGCCACAATACACGGTTCGAGGCCGCATCTCTCCATCCTCGGATACGCCCCACGCTCGCCAAGTCGTTTTGCACCTGGTCTGCCCATCTCGCTCGCTGCGCTCCACGCCGTCTCGTACCTGCCGGATCGGAAGCGAACACCATCTTTGCAGGGTTGCTGTCCGGCATTCTTGCAACATGTCCTGCCCATCGTACCCTTCCGGATTTAGCTACCTTCTGGATACTGGGTTCGCCGTAGAGTTGGGCGAGCTCATGGTTCATTCTTCGCCGCCACACACCGTCTTCTTGCACACTGCCAAAGATGGTCCTAAGCACCCGTCTCTCGAATACTCCGAGTGTTTGCGAGTCCTCCTCGAGCATTGTCCATGTTTCATGTCCGTAGAGGACAACCGGTCTTATAAGCGTCTTGTACATGACACATTTGGTGCGGTGGCGAATCTTTTTCGACCGCAGTTTCTTCTGGAGCCCGTAGCAGGCCCGACTTCCACAGATGATGCGCCTTCGTATTTCACGACTAACGTTGTTGTCAGCCGTTAGCAAGGATCCGAGGTAGACGAATTTTTCGACCACCTCGAAGGTATCCCCGTCTATCGTAAACTGCTTCCCAGGCGGGCCCTGTCGCGCTCGGTTCCTCCCACAAGCATGCACTTTGTCTTCGACGCATTCACCACCAGTCCAACTTTTGTTGCTTCACGTTTCAGGCGAGTGTACAGTTCTGCCACCTTTGCAAATGTTCGGCCGACAATGTCCATGTCATCCGCGAAGCAAATAAATTGACTGGATCTGTTGAAAATCGTACCCCGGCTGTTACACCCAGCTCTCCGCATGACACCTTCTAGCGCAATGTTGAACAACAGGCACGAAAGTCCATCACCTTGTCTTAGTCCCCGGCGCGATTCGAACGAACTGGAGTGTTCACCCGAAATCTTCACACAGTTTTGCACACCATCCACCGTTGCTTTGATCAGTCTGGTAAGCTTCCCAGGGAAGCTGTTCTCGTCCATAATTTTCCATAGCTCTACCACAGGTGTGTCCTTAGTTAAATAAACAAATATATTATGGCCAAAAATGTTTCTCATTTTTCTTTTACTTCGTTTATAATAAATAAAAGGAAGGAAAAATTACATTTTATTCGGTAATATTCAAAACCGAGATCCGTATTTTATTTACAAATTATTCCGTATTTTTTCACCGAATGCTCGGCATTTTTTGACATTTTTCATCATCGAGACTGCAAACCGAGAGCTCGGTAAATTGTTCAACTTTTTACTGAGAGGACTACCGAGAGCTCAGCTGTTGAGAAATCGGTAATTCTTTAACGAGCTCGTAAAATTGAATTAAGTGTGTAATATTTGAACAGATCCTCGGAATTAGAGCATCATTATCGGTCGCGAGCATTTTAATCACCCGCGCAGCGCTTTCATTTTAGTTTCGTCACTCGTTTCCGTATCGGTCACTATTTTCGGCTCTCATTTTGGTTGCTGTATTCCGTACCGGTGACGTTTGACAGTTGACAGTTCATCAAATAGCAGCGCTATTATCGCGCTACCAAATTTGGTCACCTGTCAGTCGCGCTACTGTTATAGCAGCGTGTTTAGTAGCGACCGGTAAAGTGTCAAGTAATGATACTGCGCTGCCAAACGGCTTAAACTCACCACCGGTAATCTTGCTCTTACGGACCCTCTTCAAAAGTTTAGCTCAAACTTTGTTTGCGATGACAGGCGATGATGATCATTGATGAGAGAAACTCGATCGCGAGTGAGAGTGAGAGAGAAGTGTCAAACCATGACAAAAAGTCAAAACACAGTTTTGCCGCCATCGTTCGCAACTGAACCGCCAGAATTCTGCTGGTTTGCAGCCTTGCGGGTGGTTTGCTTGATTAGTGCCTCGTAATAATATATGCGAAAGAAAGTAATCGGTGATTAGTGGGCGATTAGCAGTGCGATTTGTTGGAATTTTCATAGGCGATGTGTTGATTGTGTTTGAAAATTAATTTGTGGCGAAAAAATGCGACAAACCGTTTCCACCCCAAAGACTGCTTCGAAGACGGAGACGCCGTCGTTTCCGTCCTCCTGCTGCTTTATTTGCAAGAGCTCCGAAAACGATGAACTTTTCCTGGGAAAGTTCCATAAAAAGTGGCGCATCCAAGTACACTATCACTGCTTGGTATAAGTTTAATTTGAGGAATTCCGGGATGTGATTCTTAATGAAAGTTTGTTTTTAGTTACTTACTTCCAATCTCGTTCAGAATGGAGATGATGATGAGGGAATATTTGGATTCATGGAAGAGGAAATCAGGAACGAGGAAGCTCGGATTCGAGGCCAGAAATGCTACGTCTGTAAGGAGCGGTATGCCAATATATCGTGTTGCGCCAAGAAATGTTTCCGATCGTTTCACACGAATTGTGGACTTAAGAATGGTTGTCTGTCGCATTATGTGGATACGTTCCAGTCCTGGTGTGACAAGCATGTTGAACTGGTTGATGATGAAAAACATTCGGAGACGGAATCCTGTGGAATTTGCTACGACGATATGGGACCGTACCGGAGGCTGGAATCCGTTCGAGCTCCGTGCTGTCATAATGGATGGTTTCATCGGCGATGCGTGGCGCAATTCGCACAATCGGCGGGATACTTTTTCAAGTGTCCTTTGTGCAACAACAAGGACGATTTTGGACAGCTGATAAGACAGCGCGGGGTGTACATTCCAGAGAAGTAAGTAAAGAAGTAAGGAGGGGTCATGGCCAGTGAAAGGTGCACTGAGCATCGCGAAATTATCGAATCCTGCATAGCCGAGGAATTTGTGCATAATTTCAAAATATAATTATTTTACAGTTCATTTATCTGAAATTATGTGCCATTAGGTACCTTTCATAGTACCTAATAATAGCAAAGTTTTTAATCCCACTTTTCATAATCAATCTATCGAGAACAGAGGAATAGTTTAAAAAAATAGACAGAAGCCAAAAAAAAAATCTGCTGTAAATCACTAAAAACTCTATAGTGCTGTCCAATGAGAGCTTGAAGTAGCTCGAAGTTTCTCCCTGTCCTGCTCATGCCCATTTGTTGACAAAACAGAACGAGCAGGACGGGGACAACTTCGAGCTGCTCATTGGACAGCACTTATGCTTTAAATTCTTACTGAAGTCGAAATGTATAATAACGCGTGAAAAATGATTTAAAGTTGTGTTAATTAATATATACATTCTATTTTCCTAGAGATGCCTCGTGGGAACTAGAACCGAATGCGTTTGGTGACCAGTTGGAACGTCCGTCGGAGTGTGATGCGGAGGAATGTCGCTGCCGGTATGGAAGGGATTTTGACGACTGCAAGCGCTGGGATCTAATAATGTGTGCCACATGCGGTTCCACTTGCCGTCACGATCAGTGCATGGACATACCCTCGAAAAACTATGTGTGCACCTTTTGTCGGCCGATTGTGGGAAATGAACCACCGGCCGCTGTGTTGGAATTGGCGGAAGCATCGCGACGAGAGGAAGCAGCAAGACGAGCAGCTGCAGAAAACGAAAATAGAGCCAGTGGAAGTAGACGAGGAAATTCGTCAAATTTGGCATCAAGTCGATCTCAGTCTGAGGGTTCGGACTCGGATAGTTCTCTGGGAACCACTGCCATGAAGTCCAAGAAGAGAAAACGATACATTGAATCCTCCGAGTCCAGTGCTTCATCGCCAGTCCTTGCTAGGAAAAAGCGCAACTCTAAGAATCGACGAACCGTACTAGAAAGTGAGGATAGCGACTCCGACGTTAAGTCGAAGAGAAAAAAGTCAAGCGGCCAAAGGCGGCTTTCGTCGACATCATCCTACTCTTCGCTAGCTTCTTCACACGGTGAAGAAATCAGTTTGGAAGAGATAGTCAAAAATACTCCACTCCCACGTGGAACCTCCGTGGAAAAACTTCTATATGCGAAACCCATTGTAAGAGTGGAGAAGCTTACCGAAGAAAAGATTAAATCGCTTTCTTCCTCCGAGCATGATGAGGACGAAGAAGTATCCTCGACAGGGTCATCAGCCGTGTTCGACTTCAACTATCGTGTCAAACAAAACAAAAAGCAAAGGCACAGATCGATGATCGAACTTCCAACAATCAAAGAAGTAATACGCTCCGACACGGACACTTTAACCGATGCATCGGTTGGTGGTGGGAAGGAATCAGTTCCTCGCCCTGAAACGCCTGTTACAAACAAAACATTCATGAAGCAGTTTAAGCTGAAACTGTTGGGGTCAAAATCGGTATCCCGGAAGCGTTCTACCAGCGAATCCGAACCGGACGTCGTTGCTGCCAAAAAGCGTAAGTTAAGTTGAATTTTACTCTCAATAAATTATTTTAATAGCTTGGAGTCGGACGGTTTGCTTTCCGAATCCGAAAACTTATCGTAGATGTGGTCTAGAACTAACAGTAATGTAATAGTTGGGTGGTAGAAACTCTCAATAAATTTTTTTTGAGCAAGGAATATGCAAACGGACACCTGAGGAGTTTAACACAGATAGTGTAGTGATGGGCTCACCCAACCCAAGGAGCTAGACTTTACTAAGGCGGCGCAGATCAGCGTTGAGTACCACTAGTTGTCTCTTTTACTCTCCCGCTGATCTTATGCAACGCAAATAGTGACGTCAATATTTACGTTGCATAAGATCAGCGGGAGAATGAAAGAGACAACTTGTTACACGCAACGCTGATCTGCGCCACCTTAGTAAAGTCTAGCTCATTGCACCCAACCCACTAAAACCAAAACCCTTTCGCCAGTACCGCAATAATTAAGCAATACTTCAGGGGGAGACTATTGAGAAAGGTCACACTTATGCTAACGCGCAAGGCGATAAAAACATAACGACTTCATAGGTAGTAACCTCACCACCCGTTGATCGCAAGCCACAACAGTAACCTAATGGTCTCTATCAGTAAATCACGTAGGAGACGAGCACCGCGGCACCAACAATCTACCCGAGCAAAGCTTGAGAGCAAATCGATAACTAATTTTGTTGTTGTAAAATCGCCCAATTCCCGATCAGGAATGCATAACAAAATTATATCTCAATTATATCAATGGTTGTTATTTAAAACAACGTGTGTTATAATTAGATAATTCGATAAAAATGTGTCTTCGGCCAGTTTTATTCCAGATCAAAATTATAACAACATTAGTTATGATTATTTTCACAAAATAATTGCCTACTTTTTTTGTAGACATTGGAAACAAAATCGGAGGTAATCACCTTCAGTATAACTTGAACCCGCTCGATATTAATGCATAGCTGGAACAAAGTTAATTGCCTACATTATGGATGGAAAACCGTCGTGGTAGCGTACCAGCTTTCTATCCGTGATGTAGGCAATTACCTTGAAATTAGATTTTTGTACAGAAAAATTATATCAACGTTTGATATAATGTTGATATGAAGGTATCAACCTCTGTTTTAATTGTGTTATGGCTAGAGGTATTTTTGATATAATTTTTGTTATTTTGACAACTAACCAGCAATATTTAACACATCCTACCTACCTATGGGTAGTTTTGAAACCATATTCATCAATCTATTTGAGTACTCACCCAGACTAACTGAACAATTTGTAGTCAGTCATGTTACTGCTGGTCCATCGTTAGGTTTCCATTATAACACTCAAATAAGTATTAAAATCAATTTTATGCAACTGATATGAATACTATATTGGTTATTAAAGCGCTCATTTGGTTGGTATGGAAAAGTAAGCGTTTTTTTACTTAAACATGATCCAGGTATTATGATCCGAAATTTCAAAAAGTCTTTTTCCAAGCTGCAATAAATCGTGAATAACTTTTAAATGGATAGAGATAGGAGGTTGCTATTGTTAGCAAAATATTCGTTATAAAATTCCCCATCTTTCTATGTATATCTAGTTTTGAAAGCATTATGATGGATACCCGTTTTGGATACATTAATAAAAAAATATTAAGAAAAATTCATGATTTTTGGGCATTTAAAGCATCAGTGAAAAATATATAGAGCTAAAACATGCGGTATCAAAGTTTTACCATAAAGTATAGACCCTAAGTTAAATGTAAAAAATATAAAATGGATGGGTTTCATCGAATTTCTTTCCGATATACCGGTATTTTCGATGTTACCTATAAAAAATGCACTTTTTTCATAAAACGCGTCGGGGCCACCCCTAAACGTCATTTCCCAGAGTTGTCGTAGAACAATTTTTCTTTTGTTATACCCTAAGCTTTCATTTGAAGGTTGAGCCCCCAAAATCCCAGACTTGGTCCAATTTTGGGACACCCTAGTGTGTATGTGTGTGTGTTTTTTTTTCTTCCTAAGCAATGGAGGGGGAATCTGCTCAACAGACATCCTGGGTTGTCCAGGAAGTGCGGGGTTAAGGGCCACCTCCTCCGCTAAACCGTTTCCATTGCCGCCAAGCCCATCGTCCCTTCTCGGTACAACCAGAAAGTAATGCTTCAAAGGGGGGTCGGTGCATAACGCACCCTCGAGGTTAGCTGCGTGTCCTTGCAGCATCGAACATCGTGACTCGCTTTTTTAGAAGAACACCATGGTATCGTGCCAGCGCATTGCCGGCTTTCCAGGTGGCCTTACCACGCCCTATGTCCTCGGAAGGTGGGAAGGGTCGACTTCGCGCCTGCTTCCCTCTGCACGACTGGTATCAAGAATGATGATGCCGCGTGCACCCAAAATTGACCTCTCTGCGATAGGGCCTATTCGCCAGCACACAGAGGGACTTGCCGACGCGGTGCCTACGCCTGCCCCAGCCTTGACGAGGACCCCTTTCCGTCCTCGGGCTCGGAACCCGCCCGGTTGACCGACGCCGCGAAAGCGACGATACCATGTTGTTCTTCACGCGGCCACTTGTTCGATAAAAGGATCGAGTTCGACCACAGAGCATGACCACCGGTATGACCCATGAAGCCGACTCCGATCCCTTGGACCACCTCTTATTTGCGCCTGAACTAGCCATCCTTGAGTCCACGCGCCACCTTCTGTGTAGCTCCGAGACGATTTGGGCGATAGCCGATAAAACGGCGTTCCAGCCAACTTCATCCTCCAACACATCCTCCGAACTAGGTTGTCCGGGGTAGTGTCCAGACCACATGTGGCAAGCATGTGGTCACGCATTGCGCGAAAACGTGAGCACACGAACAACACGTGTTCCGCCGTTTCCTCTAAACCTGCGCTCACCAAACACTCGGGCGAGGCCGAGCAAGCCAGCTGCGTTACCTGCACTGTGATTTTGCAGCACGCTTAAACGCCGGGCACATCGAACCCCCCATGGGGTGCTTGCTGTTCACAGCTTTGCTGGAACAAATCAAACAATTGGGAGGGTTCGTGCAGCATTGTGCCTTATGTCCCTCCAATCCGCAGCGTCGGCAGCGTCCGCTGCAGATAACCGAACCAATGCTACCTGCGTCCCTGCCGGACCTTTCCGTAGCCGAACGGCTGCGGTGCACAGTGTTTTATTTCGTCATTTTCACGATCGAAATTCAAAAACTCGAAAAGTGTTGATTTTGGATATAAGGTTTGTTCACAGAAGTTTCAAGATATTTAGGAGCGCATCTTTCGATAAAAAACAGTTTGATGATGAATCCCCCTAAAAGTGAGTTGAAAATTATTTTTCCACCAGAATGAGATAGACACGTAGTGTCTTCCGCAAAGTTGTAGCAAATGTTAATACGAGCAACTTTGCTGAACATCCCGAGTTTCTATCTCTTATATATAACAAACTTAAGTCGTTTTATGTAAAAACCCTATTAAAATCTTATTTTTCATTCTAACTCTTTCCAATGATTTTTCCCATTTTCCGTCTCTTCTACAAAGTTGTTAAACAAGCAAAATTACATGTTTTTGCTGAACACTGTAACATTCCATCTCACATACAACAAAAGTTATCGTTAAATTATACATATTTTTAGATGTTTCTCCACTTGTGATTACTCCTTAATTGCAAAAAGTCGCAAATTTCTTCACGATATGCAGAAAATCGCTTATTTCATTTTATACTGACATTGAAAACTTTTGTCGACAAGAGTCTTCTCGAATGGTGTGTTAAAACTTGTAAACCTAAAAAATCATAATATTTGAATAACTTTTGTTTTATAAGAGATAGAAAGTTACAATGTTCAGCAAAACATGTAATTTTAATGGTTTGACAACTTTGTAGAAGAGACGGAAAATGTGAAAATCATTAGAGTTAGTTTAAGTTAAAAGAATGATTTTATGTGGAAATCCTTAAAATCATTCTCTTAAATTAAACTAACTCTAATGATTTTCACATTTTCCGTTTCTTCTACAAAGTTGTCAAACCAGTAAAATTACATGTTTTGCTGAACATTGTAACTTTCTATCTCTTAAAAACAAAAGTTATTCAAATATTATGATTGTTCATAGGTTTACATGTTTTAACACAGCATTCGAGAAGACTCTTGTCGACAAAAGTTTTCAATGTCAGTATAAAATGAAATAAGCGATTTTCAGCATATCGTGAAGAAATTTGCGACTTTTGCAATTAAGAAAGTAATCACAAGTGGAGAAACCTCTAAAAATATGTATAATTTAACGATAACTTTTGTTGTATGTGAGATGAAATGTTACAATGTTCAGCAAAACATGTAATTTTGCTTGTTTAACAACTTTGTAGAAGAGACGGAAAATGGGAAAATCATTGGAAAGAGTTAGAATGAAAAATAAGATTTTATTGGGGTTTTTACATAAAACGACTTAAGTTTGTTATATATAAGAGATAGAAACTTGGTTGTTCAGCAAAGTTGCTCGTATTAACATTTGCTACAATCTTTTCGGAAGACACTACGTGTCTATCTCATTCTGGTGCAAAAATAATTTTCTCAACTCACTTTTAGGGGGATTAATCATCAAACTGTTTTTATCAAAAGATGTGCTCCTAAATATCTTGAAACTTCTGTGAAGAAAACCTATTTCCAAAATAAACACTTTTCGAGTTTTTGAATTTCGATCGTGAAAATGACGAAATAAAACACTGTGCGGTGGGCGTCTCCACTTCACACTGTCGCCGCAGTGCCGTGACGAGCTCTTCGACTTCGGTGATCTCGTCCAGGTTTTTAACCCTTAGATTCACCTCCGTCGTGAGTGCCCTCACCTTGACCGTCTCGCCTAGGACTTCCTCCGCCAACTTCTTGTAGGCGGTGCCCTTTTGCGAGACGCCCCGCTTTAGCTCGAGGATCATCTCGCCCATCCGTGTACGTCTTATTCGACGTACGTCGGCGCCGAGTTCACCGAGCTTGACGTCACTCCTCATCGCCTTCAAGACGTCCGAGTACTTAGTCTTGTCCGTCGTGATGACTAGGGCATCGCCCCTGGAGCGATTGGCGCCTACCCTAGACTTCTTGCTACCCTCATTCGCCTGGGCCTTCTCTTCGGCCCTTGACGTCTTCGGTTTCCTCTTGTTCTTGATCAGGGTCCAGGAGGCGTCATCCCCCTCTATTTACCTGGTCTGGTGCGGCTGGGAGCTCTCAGCCTGCCGTAACCCCTTACCACCGTCTTTCCTGGGTGGACGGACCTTTCCAGGTCCTTCCTCCCCCGGTTTTGGAGGTACCTGGCTGGAGTTCAGCTTTCCAGCCCCACTACCCTTGTTCGGGGTAGGAACCCTCCGCGTTTTGGAGCGGCCCCCAGGGAGCTCATCCCCAGGAGACTGTCTCCCCCGTTTTTGTGTCTGCTCCGTTGGAGCAGTCACCCCCGACGTACCCGCAAATACTTGAGCCTCAGTCTGGGTAGACTTTGGTACCACCGTCTTCGCTGGCACGCCTTCGGTCGATTCGACCTTGCCCGAGTCCGCGAATACTTGGGCCTCAGTCTGGGTAGACCTCGACTCCACGGATTTCACGGGTTTACACTTGGCTGTCCCGACCGCCCTCTCCAGCTTGGCGTCCAGCATCGACTTTCGAAGTTTCTGCAAGCTCCTCTTGAGGTCCTTACTGATATTATGCTTCGATGACACAAAGTCGATGATGTCCAGCTGTTTCGTCGCCACCTCGAAGGCCGAAAGCCCATCGCGTTTGCGGTTCATCGCCTCCACAAGCCATAGGCCGTCAATAACCCCTACCGGCGTTTTTTTAGCCGAGAGGAAGGTTGAGTGACCCACGCTGGCGCTGCGCACTGAGCTGCCGACTATTGCCTCTGACCTCTTAGGCGGAGACCTGAACAACCCACCTCTTGCGAAGGGGTTGTCGCCTACACTACTACCACTAATTGAAGAATTGACTTGGTTTTCCATTTTGGCCCCACGAGTTGCTCGGGAAAAGAGGTCCACCACGCCAGAGCCCAGCATGACGCGGTAAGGGACAATTACTGTGGAGGGTGCCCAGGAACCCCACAGGCTCCGGTAAAGGCCTAGCTTATTATTTCACCCCCCTGGCCATGCATCCCCTTGGCACGGGTCGCTTGACGCCTTGGGATTAGGGGTTAGGGACGATGGTCCCTGTCTAACTCGCAGTGGTCATGGGGAGGGGTCGAAGTCCCTGCTGCCCCCGTGTGGATGTGTGTGTGGATGTGTATGTGTGTGGATGTGTGTGTGGATGTGTGTGTATGGATGTGTGTGTGTGCACACGAAAATCGAAAAACATTAGCCACTTTTTCATATAGTTATTCCTAACCGATTTTCTCGCAACAAGTTGCATTCGACGGGGGACAAACCCTAGTTGATCACTATTGAATTTGCTAACGATCGATCATTGCGTTTAAAAGTTATTAATGAAATGGAATCGAACTATGTAAGCGCCATATAAGGCTGGTGTCTTGGCTAAATGCGAGAAAGGCAGTGTAACCACTCGGTGAATTATGTTGGGTTTTTCATATACTGATGAGCAGGCTTGCAAAATGTCATCTGCATGTCATTTGACTAATTTGTCCACAACTTTTTTCAGAAGCCAAATTTACTTAATATTTTTGAATGTACTCATAATGCTTGAGTAGGGCTATATTTTTGTCCAAGGGTACATTACTCTAAATATAACATCTGAGGCTGGAGAGTGAAAACTTTCCAAAATGTCACGTGTCATTTGACATAATGTCATTTGAATGACATTTCGCCTCCCACGCCCCAGATTACATATTTACAGCAATGTCTTATTAGACAATGTTGTAGGCACATTTAAGGGCTATAAGTTCGACATACCTCAGGAATCGATAGCTAACTTCTGAACAAGTTCTGGAAAAAATATACAAACGAATGCAAATGACATTTTACAACACTGCTGATGAGCTTTGCTTATCCTCTCCCCGTGTTTGTAATTTTCTAAATTTTCAAAGAATTGCTTTTGATTTCTGGTTTCTTTCTTTTTACACAACCGAGAAAACTTGGCTTTTACCTTTTTCATAGCTTGTATTGCATTTTGGTTGAAAGGAGTCATTTTATTTCGAAAGGACCACTTCTTCACATCCGCCATCGTTTTCCTACGGCTTGGCGATAGTGATATTTTATGTAACACGGCTATCGTACTGTTAGCGGCGTGTTTCAGTTTATTGACAAAAAATTCCCAAACATCGGAAATCTGCAGTCCGGGAACATCCAATCCACTATCATTCAGAGCGGAGCGATTTCTCTTGCTGAAATAGCTGCAAATCCCATTTGATCTCAGTGCGGTCGTTCAAAGATCTTTCTATAGCTACAGAGTAAGGGCAATCCTCGGCAAAATTTATGAGGCAAGACAACAGCTTATGGTCCGTGTCAATCGATTACACCCAAGTTGCTTGTACTTTCTTTACAAATATCCTTGATGTTGTCTTAGTCATTATGTGATCAATTTGTGATTCCACATTTCCTCTAGCCCATGTGAAGAGGGATTTGTTAGACATAGTAAGACATAGTGCTTCATGCATCTGCTTTCACTTTTGGAGTGTGTGATTGGTTCAGCCATGTTCTCGATACTCTTTCCGATAATAAACGATTCAATTATAAGATGCTTGTCATTTTTGGATCTTCTTGTCATCTGTCTGGATCTGTTAACTATTAAGGGTCTTTCTCATTTGGAGAATTAGACAGTTCGAAAATTAGAAAATCACCCGGTCATAAGAATGGCTGGTGCTACTAAGCAATTCCAATAAGACATCGATGAAAAATGATTCGATATCTGTCAAAAGTAATCTTGCTCTGCGAGTAGGATTATTCGATAATTATTGGAATGTCACTTTTAAGTTTAATTTCAGTTTAATTCTCCAAATGAGACAGAGCCTAAATTACCTTCGTTGGGGGTGACAATGGGTCAAATGGGGGTGAGAATGGGTCACTGTTTCAACTACTTAGAATGCTTGTAGAATAAATTGAATGTTTCTGAGGGCATGCTACATATTTGACGTGAGTTTCTACAGAGATGATGTAAAGAGATTTTCTTTATTTCTCTCTGGAGGTCGAGAAAATTTCCTATACCCGACCGGGAATCAAACCCAGCCACCTTCAGGATGGTCTTGCTTCATTGCCGCGCATCACGTCACTTACCACATAACGAATTTTATATAATGGAATACCGTACTCACTGCCCCAAAGAAACATTTTCATTTATAAAACCGCGTTTTGTAACTTCCGCAAACCTTTAAAAATGTCTAAAATCAATTTATTTAACATTATAAAAGCCGAAAACTCCGAAGATCTTTGGAAAAATAACAAAACAATCTAGTTTTCATTAATTCATTTTCCGATCCTGCCTAGGAAATGTTTGCATTATAAACAGAGCCGTAGCGTGGACTCCCAGCGCCCTTGGCGAATCGTTTGTTGGGCGCCCCTTTTCTACAAATTGAACAAAATTACGCAAATATGCAAACTTGTAGAGCCGGGTTAGAATCTCATTAAAATTGCTGAAACTTTTTACGGCCATCTTTAAAGTATATGTATTACGAAGAAGATGGGATTGAGTTTTTATTTTATTTTTATTAAACAAATGAATTCTTCTTGTAAAAAAAAGTATTCCGGCACCATTCATGAAATTTTCTAAGGAATACCTTAAGGAATCTCTGGGGGAATTCATGGAGGAATTTCTAAAAAGAATTTTTGAAGTAAATTCGCTGATATTACTGGATATTTTTTTTGGGAGAACTCCTTGAAGACCTCGTGGAAGAAAAATTGGGAAAATTTCCAGGGTAAATTCTTTAGGATATTCTGGGGTGAGTTCCAGAAGGAATTTAGCGGAAAAAATCCAGAAAGGTTTTCTGGTTGACTTCTTGACAAACTGTTGGGGATTACCTGGAGAACTTTTTAGGGGAATTACGGCAGTAATGTTTGGATATGGGTACCTAGTAATTTTCCATATAAGGAATCAGTTATAATAAGTAATAATAAATACGATTTTTGCTCCGACATTTCGATTAGCCGGATTTGATGAGAAATTTCCGGATGGATTCTCATAAGAATATCCAAAGATGTTTTTATAGAAATTTTCGGAAGAATTTTTGTAACATTTTCTGTAAGAATATCCCCCTGAATTTCTGAATCTTATAGAATAAATCCTTAAGGAACTTTTTGAGCATTTCTAAACGTTTTCAAGTAGAGTTCTTGGAAATTTTTTGGGGGAAATACCTGGAGGAATTTCCAGTAGAATTCTCGAGAGCTGGATGGTAGATGGGCATAGATAAATTCTAAGTAAGTGGAATTCTCATGTGAATTTCTGGAGTAGCTCCTAGTGGAACTCCTGGCGGAGCTTCTGAAAGATTTCCTGAGGAAATTCTGCAAAAATACTGGACGATCTTCCGGAGGAATTGGGGGATAAACTTCCGGAAATTAAGTCTGAAAAAATTTCTGGATGAAATCCTGCAATAAATTCCGGAGGAATTTCTTAAGTACCTTTTTTAGGAATTCTTGAAGAAGTTTTCAGATATATTTCTGGATGAACTTCAGGAGGAATTCCTGAAGAACTTTTGGAAGAATTCCTCGAGGAACTTCCTGAGGAATTGCTAAAGGAACTTTGGTAGGAATAACTTGAGAAAATTCCGAATGAATTCCTGGAGAAACTTCTTGAGAAATTCTTGCAGAAACTTTCAAAGAAATTCTTGGAGGAACATTCGGAGAAATTCCGTAGGAGCTTCTGGAGGAACTAACGAAGGAATTCTTGGAGGAACTACCGGAGGAAGGGATTCCTGGAGTAATCGCTGGAGGAACTGTAGGAAGAATTCCTGGAGGATTCCTGGTATCAATCATAGGAGCAAAAGGCTCCTCGGAATTTGGCCAATCGCTTATTTGTGGACGTATTCATTTGAAGGAACCCACACGGAAAAACTGAATCATTTCTTCACTATTCACTCCACAATGCCGAAACATTACGATTCCGAAAAACTCTCGGTGGCCATAATAGTGACCAAAAATTTTACCAATCGCAATGTGGATATCAAACATATTTATTTTCAAATAACTTAATAAGATACTCTCAGATTTTTTCTTATTCAATTGGCTCCTTCAACCCGGTCCCAGAGAATCCTGAATAGCAGTCAAAACTAAAACCAATCCATTTAATATGTAGATGTGAAATAATGAAAAATATTTTTTTTTTTGCTCCATCAAGATTACGCATCTACCATATACCTATAGATCTTTGGACTTCCTCGGGCATTAGCCTTTTGTTATACGCTTGGCTTAAAACCTTAGATTCTTGATAATAGCTGTTAATAACTGTGGAGGTACTGAACGAACACTAAGCTGCAAGGCGGCTATGTCCCGGTAGTAGGAGATGTAATCCCAATAATAAGACGAAGAAGATATCGCGCCAAAATTGCAAAAGATAATTGATAATCATCGAAGGTATTATGATGCGAGGATTTTAAAGTGAAGTTTTGTGTCTGTCTGGTTTGATTACATGTTGATTTTTAAACGACATATGGTCGGGGTTCTACCAAATCGCACCAAAAAATTGCCATTTTCTGCTCAAGCTTTCGTTATAAGCAGATTTATTTGATCGCAAATCGTATCGGATATCCCTCGACCCCATACCTACAACGTCAATTTACGTCTTAATTTATATGAAATGATTTCCGTTTTCCTTATGTGAACAAAATACCAGAAGTCAGTCAGTGCTTGGTGCGGTTTGGCAGAACCCCGACCATATTAGATTCTCGGGAATTTTATTTTTACAGTGCAAGAATTGAATCCTTGTTTACTTAAACTTCATTATTAAAACTATTCAACTTCACACCAATCAATCTTTATCCTTCCAATGGTGTTTAACCCATCATCGGCTTTGTAACGAAATTTTAAAATCGCTACAAAATGAAAATGCAATAAAAAATCACGAAAACAATTTCTTCTCGCATTTTCAGCATGCCCGACAGTGGACCAGCAGCCCAGCAAGACTCGTGTTTCTCTATTTCCATCTTATGATGAGGAAAACACCTGCCCTAACAGCCCCCGAAAAGCTTCCAGCGAACCGATTTCTCTCGACTACACTCAAGAACAGCAACAGCAGACAACTGATCCATCGCCTGTGAAGCAGAAGTTCTCCAATCGCAGCCTGCCAGTCGTATTTCCGCCCACTCCGCCGAAATCATCGCCCTCCAGCGGGTCCAAAACGACGTCATCACATGCAGCAGCATCCGCTCAGCAGCAGAAGACCCTAAATGCGTTCTTCAAAACAAGCCCCCCGGTTGAGGCGGACAAGGCAAACGCTGTAACTGCTGGAGAGTCATCCCAAAGTAGTGCAATAGCATCGAGTGGCAAACAGGTTGCGAAGAGTGCGAAGACGCCGAAAACGACCGCACGGAAGAAGTTCGTCGAACTGGTAAGAAGAAGTTTCATTAGAGTCAGAGGTAATATGCGGCTAAGGATTTGGTGGAATTGGCGCAAGTTTCACTTGCAGAAGGGATGGGTTTGAATATGGACTTTTCGTTTTAATCTATTGACATGTTACTTTTTTTAACTGAATTAAACATATAATGAAAATTGAAAAACGATAATACCTATACTTATCGAATGACAAGGGATTGACATTATTAAGAGTGTTCCGATGGCATTTCCCACTGACCCAGTATCCTGCATAATATTTTTCTTAAATACACAATCACAGAGCAGAGCACGCTGAAGATGGGGTGGATTTGATTCCCAGTCTTGTATAAGTAGTTTTTTGGTTTGTTTTTTTCTTAATTTTCCTAAGCATGACCATCAACAAAAATTGTTTACCAGTATGTTGCATATTGCAATTCTAATATTTCCAATTTTTAGGATCGAAACCAACGGAATCTGCTGGATTATTTCAACCGCTGCTGACGCCCATTTTTCGGAGAGCGTATTGTTTGATTTCGTTGATAAAAGTTGAATCGAAACACTTTCGTCGAAGTGAGATGAAAATGGATCATTTTTGACATTACACTATTTTTTTTCAGTTTAATATTACAAATTTTATATTGCTTACAATATCTTTTCTTATATACATTAAGTAGAACTCGATATAAGGTATCGTTAAATGAATTGAGAATAAAGAAATGAAGTATATCACGCAAAATATGTGCTGATACGTACGAATTATAGTTTGATGACAGCTTCCTTTTTATTTATCATTTTAGAATTAAGTAGGACTTACTTTAAGGTTTAGCTTAGTAACCATGACTAGACCTGTGCGCCGAAGTATTTTTAAAGGGCGTCGGCGTAAGACAATTTTTACCCCGGAGGCGGCGGCGTCGGCCGCGTCACGCTGTAAATAATGTTCGGCGGCGGCGGCGTGAATCGGCGTGAAGAACTTTGAGCAGAAAAAAAAATTACGCGGCAAGGCATATGATGCTTTTAATGAATTTTAGGGTTTTTTGTATAATTGCTAGCTACAGTCAGGCTGATGGGGTGAACATCCTAATAGCTATAGCTTGTATCTCCACAGCAAAAGTTTACATTACATCCTCCACTAGGACATTGCCGCATCACAGCACATAAGTTCATTAGAAAGTAATTCGGAAATAAATCCAGAAATGTGTTTTGTAATTCCTCAAGATATTCCTCAGAAAATTCGGAAAGGGAATTATAAGAAATAATTTAAAATTTCCCTAATGAATTCCTTCATAACTTCCTCTAAGGATTTCCTATGAAAATTTATTTGGGTATTTCTTCGGAAATTCGTTCCGAAATTTCTCCAAAAGTTCCTTAAGGAATTTCTTCGGAAATTCCTTTACGGGAATTTTTAAGTCCTTTGGGAATTGGTAATTCGAAAATTTTATTAGGAATTCCTTTGAAAATTCTTTCAAGAATTCCTAAAAAAATACCCATGTTTCCATTTCAAGAATTTCTATAGCAATATCCCTTTAGAAGAAAACCATCGGAATTTGATTTAGCATTTTTTTCCCAGAATTTTTCTTTTAGGAATTTCTAATAAAAATTCTTCCAGTATTTCCTCAAAGAATTTCTTCGGAAATACTAGGAAGATATTTTTGGTATTTTTTCGAAATTTCCCTCTGGAATTTATTTTAAACTTTCTCCAGGAATTCTTTCCGAATTTCCTACAGGAATTGCTTCGGACATTCCTCCAGAAATTCATTTAGCCACTCTTCCAGGAATTCCTGTAGATTAGACCTATTCATGTTTTCAAAAAGTATCAAAAATTCGACTGGTCAGGCCAGAATCACGATTCTTATGCTAAAAATAAGTCTTCTGTCGGACAAAGAAGCAAGGGGAATCCATTTTTTTTGAACCGTTGTTCAAGTGTATTTTTTTAATTGAAAATTAGTTTAAGACTTATTTATTAGTTTAAGACTTATTTATTAATAAATTAAGACGAATTTCTAGTGATGAACTTTGTATTATCTTAAAAATCACTTTAATAAAGATTAAAAAAAAAAAAAATTGGAAATTTCGTAGAAAATTCCTTTAAAAATTTCTGCAAATTAGAATTCGTTCCGGAACTATTCCTGCAGGAATTTTGCACGATTTACTGAAGGAATTTCTTAAGGACTTCCTGGAGGAAGTTCCAAAGGAATTTCTGAAAAAAGGCCTTTAAGTTGGGTTTTCTGAAGAAATCTCTGGGTGAATGTCCAAATTTATTCCTGGTGGCTTTTCTAAAAAGATTTTCGAAGAAATTCCTGAAGGAATTTTTGAATCAATTCTTGAAGGAATATCCGAAAGAGAACCTAAAAAGATTTTCGAACAGAATTTTTAAATGAATTTCAGAAGGAATATCTGAAGGAATTCTGAAAGGAACTTACGAAGGATTTTTTAATGGATTTACCAAACAAATAGCTATTGGAATATAAATAAAAATTCCTATATTCCGGCGAAAATTTCTTCGAAAATACGGACAGTAGTAATACAAACTCAGTTTTGACTCTAGAATCCTCGGGAAGTTTATTAAGTATTGCAAATCTCGTTGTTGGTCTGTTGGATTACACTGTTGAAAGGAGATTCTCTCTATCCCGCGGTCTTCGCGTAAATGTCTCTGCTTACGGGTCCGCCACCTCGGTTTTTTGCATTTTATACAGCAGTGCGTTAAAGGCAGAATTAAATTCGACTGTATTAATGGGTGGAGCCGTATGCAGAGTAAGACTCAAGCCAGGATGGTGGTTAACTACATGCATACATATATAGTTTCAAAAATTGCTACAAAATTCCTTCGGAAATTATTTTAACAATTCCACTGGAACTTTTCCTGGTATTCCATAAGACATTCTATTTCTTCGGAAATTCATCTAGTACTTCCTTCGGAATTCCTGCGCCATTTTCTTCCAACATTCTAGGACGAATTTTTAGACATCAGATTTTCAAAGGATTTCCTTAAAGAATTACCGACATTCTTAAATTTCATAAATAATTGCTTTGAACATTCCTCCAAGAATTCCTATGGAATTTTCTTCAGGGATACCTTCAGAAAATCCTGCAGAAATTACTACGGAGATAGGTCTAGAAATTTCTCAAGACTCTAAGAATTTTATTCATGCATTCCTTAGAACTTCCTTCAGGACTTCCTTCGGAAATTATGTCAAGAAAACAAAGAAATTTACTGTACTTGCTTAACGACTGTAGGATCTTTAGCTTTAGGGATTTTCTTTCAGCCTTGGCAGTCTGTAAAAGCAGCAAAAACGAGTTTGCCTTTACATCCGACGGTTTCGGTTTTATATTTATTTATTTATTTATTGTCGTCAATCATAATTGTAGACCTATTTACATTTGTATTCTTAACTATTCTAAATAACATTAAATAATGTTGATACTGTAAAGTGTCATTAGCTTATAATACGAGAGAAGATCTGTTTCAGCTGTGTTTTGGACATCGATAAGTCAATAGTGTCACAATGTTTATTATAAGTGATCATCATTTGATTCATTGGGCCATATTTTGCATAGTTTGTTCGATGATAATTTACGGAGAATATTTGACGATGTCGTAAAGATCGTAATGGAACATAAAAATAAAGTTTTGAGAATAGCTCCGTTGAGTCAATTCTGTTTGAAACAATATTGTTTATAAAAGTTACCATTGCTAAATCTCGACGCACTTTCAGTGAATGAATATTGATGAGCTTACAACGAGGTACATACGGTGGCAATGGAAATTCGGTCCACCCTAACTTTCGTAGTGCATATAATAAAAATTGTTTTTGAACTGACTCAATTCTGTTGGCATGAATGGCTGAAAATGGGGACCAAACTATACTGTAATATTCTAAGATTGGCCTTACATAAGCTGTATATAGGGGAGGAGGTTCGGTTATGGGCACCCTTTTTTGTTTGGTCCATAACTTTGGCCCTGGTTGATCTTATGTCGACATTTGCATAGCAATGGAAAGCTAAACATATAACCTTACTACTAGCAAAGAAATTAGTATGATTTCATCGATTTGGAAAAAAATATTGACAATTTAGAAAATTTGACATTTTTGGACATTTTTATTTTGTGGTTCGGTTGTGGGCACCCTTGAAAACTTAGCTAAAAATAAAGAAGCATGAATGAAAATCACCCAGATTTAAAGACAAGGAATAGTTTATTCATTCTAAAAGCCAGGGGACGCTAAAAAACTCAAATCAATTCACCTAGCAGTGCTGATGCCTCCCTCCGTGCATTAAGGAGGATGTTGAAGAAAATCACATAAGAAAGGTCTAAAATAGCACTTTAGGTAAATGGGTTTCATTTTTTTTATTGATTTACGTTTTAATGGTATGCATCACAGTCAAAAAAATCCTGATTAATCACCCTAGCGGCAATAGTGCCTTTCTCGTTTATTTCGAAAAATAATATTTTGACCATAAATTTTGATCCCATAGTCCGATCCGACCAATTTTCAATAGCATACAATGGGAAAGCATTACCCGTTGAATGCAACTTGTTGCAAGCAAATCGGTCAATGCTTTGTTCCAAAAAGCGTGTGTATAATAACTAGACATGCCCAAATAACAAAAATATGAAATAAACTCATTATTTCGAACAATTATGTCAAAATAATTATAAAAACTGCATAAAAACTTTATTAAAAATAAGTTAAGGGACAACTAAAATGGTATTGAATGATTTATCAATAGAATGGGGGTGCCCATAACCGAACCAATAAAGGTGCCCACAACCGAATTTCGCAGCCTTTTGGAAGGTGAAGAAAAAAAATTTCGCGCTAAAATTTTGATGGCAATCGACATTGGGGCTCAAAATAGATTAAATTTACTGTGTAAATACGCATTAGAACTCACTTTTTGAATTAAATCACTTCAATTTATGACACTTTGAAAAAGGCCAAAAAAAACTTTCGTGTTGTTTTTCTTGTACAAAAAAAATATTTGTTTCTAGTTCAAAGTAGAGATGCCCACCCGGTTTGATATTGAGCATAAAACATCATGCCTCTATAGCAAACAAATGACGGTTGTCAGAATGACAGCATCTCTTATCTGTCAAATGATACATAGGGGTGCCCATAACCGAACGGTGTCCACAACAAAACCTCCTCCCCTAGTGTTTTTATTGTGTATGGGTCCTGAAAATTGTAACAGAATCGTTTTATAAAACCTAACATGTTGTTGGATTTGCTTACAATTAAGTTATTATGATCGATGAAAGTGAGTTTTGAATCCAATATTACTCCCAAATCTCTTACCATATTGCTTCTTACTACGTTCTGATCATCAAAACTAATATTTGCGCTGAGTATGTTTCGTTTTCTGCTGAAGGTTATTAAGTTGCATTTTTTTTATATTCAACTGTAAAAGACTTTTTTTACACCATGTATGGAATATCAATATTTCATCTTTGAATGTATCGATATCCTCGACAGTTTTGATTTTTAGGAAAAGTTTCATGTCATCTGCATAAATTAAGACATTCAATTTATGAAGCACAAGAGGGAGGTCATTTACAAATAAAATAAAAAGTAATGGACCTAAATGAGATCCCTGAGAAACTCCAGAAGAGGCTTGTATTGGGGTTGATAATTTTCCTTTGTATCTTACAATTTGAACACGACTTGTTAGATACGATTCAAGCCAATGAAGAAGTTTTGGTTGAATTCCCATCTTCTGCAGTTTGAACAAAAGCATGGGTAAATCAACGCGATCAAAAGCTTTGCTAAAATCTGTGTACAAGGCTTCTACCTGGTGACCACTATCCATTGCATCCAAAGAATAATTAACGAATTCTGTTAGATTTGTGGCTGTCAAACGACCTTTAAAGAAACCGTGTTGCTTAGATGTGATTCGATTTTTAATTTGAACAAATATTTTTTCATTAACAATTGCTTCGAACAATTTCGGTATGCAAGATATAAGAGCAATACCACGATAGTTACGAACATTGGATTTTATACCAGATTTAAAAATTGGAACTAAAAATGATTTTTTCCATATTAACGGAAAACATCCTGATTCCAGTGACATGTTGAAAATCCAGAATAATGGAGCAGTAAGTTCAATTGCTAGAGTCTTAATAAACACTGGAGGTATTCCATCGGGTCCGGAGCTCTTAGACCCATCTAGATGTTTTAGGGCATCACAAATTTCGTGTACATTCAGATGGTTGACGCAAACGTCATTTGAAAACTCAGGATAAAAATCGAAAAAGTCGCGATCTCGATCATCTTTTGAGTGGGTAGTGTATACTTCTTTAAAGAAATCGGCAAACAAATTACATATTTCCTCTGGACCATTACCTGTTCTACCATCTTAATAAAGTTTCGATGGAAAATTGGCTGATTTTAATTTAGTGTTCACATAGCTGAAAAAATGTTTTGGACTAGTCTTGATTTCACGTTCAGTTTTTAAATTATATTCATTGTATGCGATATTTATAGCACAGTTCAGTTGATCACAAATATTAAGATACTCCTCTAAATAATGTTGAAGATTATGCTTCTTGTAGTTTTTATGTGCTTTCTGCTTGCGATTGTAAAACTTTCTGCTTGTAAATAGAGATGTCGCAAATTAATCGATTACTTCGATTAATCGATTCATCGTTGTGATAATCGATTAATTTTGAATCGATTATTACTCAACGATTAATCGATTCAATAATCGAGAGGAATCGTGAGTAATCGATTTGTTACTAATCGATTAATCAGAATTTCACGACATCATAAGGATGTCGAAAATTAATTGATTATTTCGATTAATCGATTCATCGTTGTGATAATCGATTAATTTTGAATCGATTACTATACAATGATTAATCGATTCAATAATCGACAAGAATCAAGAGTAATCGATTAGTAACTAATCGATTAATCGAGATTTTACGACATCTCTACTTGTAAACCAAATTGGATTTTTCGATACAGCATGACTTCTCCGTCTTTTAACCGGCACTTCTTCCATTATTATATTGTGCAATGTGTTATAAAACTTTTCTGTCGCTTTATCAACATTTTGTTCGTTCCTTATAGCAGTTTGCCAATCTATATTCTTCAGTTTATGCTTTATATTTCCGTAGTTGGCTGATTGATAATCGAAGATTTCTTCAAACTCACATTCGATTGGTATATCATTAACGTGTACAAACAAAGAGAATTCAGCTGTGTGGAATACTTCATTTCGCCAAAGAGGAGCTAGTGATTCATTTACACAAAAATCTTCATAACAGTTAGTCAGCAGTAGATCTAGATAACACTTTTGGATATTCTTCACATGATTGATTTGATTTAATCCTAATTTAGCAATTTTATCGAATACAAAATGCAATAGCTCATTTTCCCCTATGACTGGAAGTAAAATGCTCTCATTGTCACAGTCCGGTATGAAATATACATTTCTTTGGTTAAAATCACCATATATATGCACTTTTACTTCAGGAGGCAAGCCAGATAAAACATTCTCGGCGATACCAAAAAAATTATCATAAATATCTCTGCGAGCATTATTTGGAGGAATATAAACTGAAGCAAAAACATGAGTTTCACCTGAAATTTGTACCTTGGCCCACACTTGTTCAAAATCATTGAATTTATCCGTTTTAATTATTTCTGAATTGAAAATTGTGGATACTGCTGAGTATGTTTCGTTTTCTGCTGAAGGTTATTAAGTTGTTGGAATTTTCTCCGCCATTTCCTATCAAAATTCTAGAACAAATTTTGGATATCTCCGTAAGAATTCCTAGAGCAATTTCCAAAGGAACTCCATAAGAAATTACCGACATTCCTAAAAAAAATCTTTGGACATTTCCAAGAATTTCTTCGAAATTTTCTCCAGGGATTCCTTCAGAAAATCCAGAAATTACTCCGGGGATGAATCCAGAAATTCTTCAAGATTCTAAAAGTTTTCTTCATGTATTCCTTCAGAACTTCCTCCAGGACCATTTTTTTCAGAACAATTCTGGCAATTTAAGTACATACAAGGAGGAGTGAAGAGAATGTTCAATTTGGTGAGTCACATGCCCCATTGTGCTGCAGCTCCAGAAGCCTAGTTACCATTTTTGCCAGTGGCGTTTCCCTAACCTCAATCTACCTGTGCATTGGACTTAAATTTAAGGAATTTTCGTTCGAAAATGTATAGAATAACTAGATTTCTATTAGTTTAAACTACTCTGGTAATTCTATTTTCCATTTGAGCTGTAGAAATATCCAAATTTTCATTTTTTGTATCAGTGCACAGGTAAAAAGTGAGGTTACGCGACGCCACTGATTTTTGCATTCGCATATCACGAGACTATCACAAGGATATTCCATGCCCGGGAAAGTTTAGAAAAAATCCTACCAGACTGGGAATCCAGGGTAAAAGTGACAGAGATAAAAGCAAACAAATCTGCTAAAGGTATAATAGCTATTTAATCAATGCCTGATAGGTTGCGAAAGGTTTCTCGGAATACATTGCGTCTTTGAAAGTCCCGTTCGTGCGACTGCATAGAAATGATACGTCATCTGGAAAAAGTTACATCAGAAAGTCCAATAGTTTAAAAGCAGGCCTAGTTCCAGTTGGATTGTAAAACCATTGAAGCAGAAGAATACGTTTCAGCCTGAAACTCCTGAAAAGTCCTCTGCCACCTCTGGTGTGCATGTGTCATAAATAAACGGTTCGTCGAACGTTGCCAACATGGAGTATTTATGTTCCAATGTTATATTTAAAAGCACCAAGCTTCTATTTATTCATGGCCTTTCGGGTTTTTAATTATATTTGTTGTATGTCTATGGTTTGGTTACCATATCGCAATAAATGTTGTTGACTCGTATCATAAGACGACCGCAAAAAGTTTGTAGAAAAAGCATCTGCAATAAAACCCATTTTTATGAGGTTTTAAGGATAACGTGGGAAGGAATTTAAGATGGTCGCCACAATGGTCGGCTGCTCTTCACTTCGTTGTTCTCGTCGATGCGTTTAGTGTGGCGAGATGAAAATGTAACATGCTGCTTGCTCACTCGCAACATGCTTTGAAAACCATTTACAACTCTGTACGCTAAATAGTCAAAAGTGTGCCATATAAATAATTGTACGCATTCAACCTTCACCTTAATATTTTTCATATCACAGTGACGATGGTGACCAATTATGGTAAAACGTGGATAATTCGGCCTAATTTTCTGATGACGAAAGTAACGAAGCAGAACAACCGCATGTGGAACAGTGTTGATAACAATGTGGCAACAGAAATGGCATATGCTAGGGAAGTGATTCATACAATAAAATATATTGGAAGGTCATGTATTAACTTTTTGCGTTTTCAATATAAACAGACAGTAAAGACATGTGAGATACTTCTTCTTTTTCTTCTATGGTTCTACCTTCCAACTGGAACTTGGCCTGCCTACGCCTTTGCTCGCAATGCTAAGTGGAGACCATGTATGTGAGATTATGGGTTTTATTACGTTCGAGCCTGATCTAGCCCGGGGTGTTTAATATACAGTATTGACCCGATTTTGTCACTCCCCGATTTTGTCTACCCCCGATTTTTTGTTTCGATCCGATTTATCACGTTTTTGACCCGATTATGTCACCCCAAAAATTTTGAAAATTTTGTTTGTTTTTTATTTTTGTAAATTGGTACTTCGCGTACCTGAAGGAACAAAATAGCCCCCATTTTGCGGTCCTTAGCCTCTGACCCAGCAACTCCTATCCCTACCTCCTCGTAGTGCTGGCCGGGATACGAGCAATCATTAGGGAAGATCGGGTAACCAACCCCGGTGACATCTATGGTGATATGCTAACATGGAAGGGAGTATTTGCTTCTCTCCGGATTTGCAAATCTGATCGAGCGTCTGTTCCCCATGTTAGCGGCGGCTGATCATCGTCCAAGTACCAGCGAGGGACTCTAAACAAAACTGTGCACATCATGTTGCATCGAGAAGGCAGCCACTTTAAGGTCACTCCTGAAAGAAACCAAGTTTCAAAGTGCTCGCGTTTTCGGGGGCACACCACTCGATACTGAAGCAACGCACAACTGTCAGTTTTATTTTTTCACGCATGCTGCGCCGCAGCAAAGCTGAATCAACAAAAATGATAGTTGTCCGCCGCTTCCGTATCGAGTGGTGTGCCCCCGAAAACGCGAGCACTTTGAAACTTGGATTCTGTCAGGAGTGACATTAACGCGATGTAGGTAGCGCAACCCTGGTAAGGTAGCCTACCGAAGGTTCTACAGTTACCAAAAAAGGCAAAAGTAGAGCAAACAGATTTATTCAACGGCAACACTACTGGCTCGTGAGCTGCAGAAGGTCAGCGTGAGTGTGGCAGCAATCCAGGAAATACGGTGGCCCAGAACTGGAGAACGTGAATTCCGGGCGGTGGATCCCATCGCGAATACTTCATTCAAGTACCACATCTAATCTACTATAGTGTCGGTGATAGAGCAGAACGAGAAGATGGCTTCATGGAGATCGGGAAGCAGATAAAGCGTGTTATCCGGTGGAAGCCAATAAGCGACCACATTTGCGTGTTGAGAATGAAGGGCAAGTTCTTCAACTATAGCCTGATCAGCATCTATGCCCCAACGAACAACGATAAGCCTGATGACGTGAAGGATGAGTTCTATGAGAGCTTTGATAAGGTCTACGGACAGTGCCCAACACACAATGTAAAGATTGTCATCGGGGATGCAAATGCGCAGATCGGAAGACAAAAGTTTCTTTCGCCCAGTCATTAGTACGGAAAGTCTTCATTCCGCTACCAACGATAATGGTCTGCGACTTGTAATCTTTGCTGCTGCTTGAGGGATGACAATCAGCAGTACCTACTTCGCACGTAAGAATATTCGCAAACACACCTGGCAACATCCGACACTTGCTCACAGATAGATCAAGTGCTGATCGACGGACGACATTTCTCGGATGTTATAGATGTAAGGTCCTTCTGAAGTCCGAAAATCGACTCCTATCAGATCACTACCTTGTAGTCAGAGTCTCTTAATTCTCGTGTATACATGAATGAGACAGTGTGCCATGAGCTACAAAAGCTCACGTAGCACCGATTCAGTGCGACGAGAGAAGCTAGCGCGCGCATGAAATAACTAAGTGAGCGTGTCTCAATGTACGTCTCATGAGACTCATCTCATGCGCTAGAAATGCATAGCTGGCGTTACTAAGGCGACGATATTATTGAATGAAAATTTCCCGCCCAAGCTGTTTTACGCATCTCCGCTGTTGTTTGCAAAGGTTTGCCATGGCAAACAGCGCATGAGCTGATCGCATTGAGATATCTCAATGCGACTCACCAATGTTAATATGAGGTACACAAGCTTCGTGAGACTCGCGCGCGCTAAATTTTATGTGCGCGTAGTAGTCGTTGCTCAATCTCATCCATTTTTGTACGCGTGCATGATGTCTGCTTGTAGTTGCGAAAATTCGGGCGCGTCTTTCCAGCGTAACAAATTCAAGAAACAACAGAACGATGCGTTTCAATATCCAACGCTTGTCAACGCTTGTCAGTTGACGGAGTTGCTGAACAGTACCACCAGAAGCTGGACGAGTGAATAGCAGATGCTACCGGATCTGGCGACGTCAACGGATTGTGTAAAAATATCAACGAAGCTCTGACTACAACAGCGCAGGAAGTGTTAGGCACTGCACAGTGACGCCTACGAAATAGTTGGTTTTATGGGGAGTGCCAGCGAGTGACGGACGAGAAAAATGTTGCTAGGAGTCGAATGCTAGTGGCTCGTACCCGTTCCAAAAGAGAGCGGTACAGTGTAGTAAGGGCAGAAGAGAAGCGAATCCACCGCAGAAAAAAAGGCAACACGCAGGCAGCGCAAGAGAACATGGATAAAAATGATATGCAACTGTCAATGGGGAGCGGCATAAGACTGCGCCGGTGACCGCTATGTGGCAATGACTGGGAGGGGAATTTGCTGACATTCAAGACTATGGTGGCAGCCAGGTGGAAGGAGCACTTCGAAGATTTGTTGAACGGTGAAAATGAAGGTGTATTAGAGAGTAGGATGGACGAAGTCGGCGACGGTTAAGCTATGGAACCACCAACGCTGGACGAGGTAAAGAAGGTTCTAAACGAGCTGAAAACAGTAAAGCAGGACGAGATCCCGGTCGAGATTCTCAAACACGGAAGTGAGCAGCTGCATTAATCAATCCACCACATTATCCAGAAAATTTAGGAGGATGAAGAACTGCCTGCCAGCTGGTTGAATGGCCTCGTATGCCCAATCTTTAAGAAAGGGCACAGACTAGAGTGTGCCAATTACTGAGGGATCATTCTTCTGAACTCGGCGTACGAAATCCTGTCGCGTATCCTGTTTAATAGTACGATTCAGTGAAAAGAAATGAGCTGTGGCAGATAATGTCCGAACATGGTTTTCCGGCGAAACTGATTAGACTGATACGTGCAACGCTGGATGGCTCGATATAAAGTATTCGTAATGAAGACGTCCGTAATGAAGATGTCCTCCGGAAATTTGGGGGGTTTTGTGTCAGGCCCTGTAAGCCAGCCTCTAAAAAAACATACACAACGAACAATCAACAAGAGAGAACGGACCGGAACCATCGGCGAAGACCACTGCGACGAAAAGAGACTAGCGATTGGAAACTCGGTTCGTGGAACTGCAAATCTCTCAACTTCATATGAAGCACACGCATACTCGCCGGTGTGCTCAAGGACCGTGGATTCGGCATCGTAGCGCTGCAGGAGGTTTGTTGGAAGGGATCAATGGTGCGAACGTTTAGAGGTAATCATACCATCTACCAGAGCTGCGGCAACACACACGAGCTGGGAACAGCTTTCATAGTGATGGGCAATATGCAAAGGCGCGTGATCGGGTGTTGGCCGATCATTGAAAGAATGTGCAGGTTGAGTATCAAAGGCCGGTTCTTCAACTTCAGCATAATCAACGTCCATAGCCCACACTCCGGAAGCACTGATGATGATAAGGACGCATTCTACGCGCTGCTGGAACGTGAGTACGACAGCTGCCCAAGCGACGACGTCAAAATCATCATAGGAGATTTGAACGCTCTGGTTGGCCAAGAGGAGGAGTTCTGATTGATGGACGGCACTTCTCCGACATTATCTAGGTCAGGACATATCGTGGCGCTAACATCGACTCGGACTACTATCTGGTGATGGTTAAACTGCGCCCAAAACTATCCGTCATCAACAATGTTCGCTACCGACGACCGCCGCGGTACGACCTAGAGCGACTGAAGCAACCTGATGTCGCCACTACATACGCGCAGCATCTCGAGGCAGCGTTGCCGGAAGAGGGTGAGCTCGATGGGGCCCCTCTTGAGGACTGCTGGAATACAGTCAAAGCAGCCATTAACGATGCAGCGGAGAAGAACGTCGGGTATATTGGACGAAGTCGACGGAACGATTGGTTCGACGAAGAGTGCAGACAGATTCTGGAGGAGAAGGACGTAGCGCGGGCGGTCGCGTTGCAGCAAGGTACCCAGCACAACGTGGAACGTTATAGACGGAAGTGGAGATGCCATCCAACTGCTAAAAACCAATAAAGCAGGATGGTATCGGAGCATAGCTCATCAAGATGGGTCCGAAAAGCTAGCCACTTGCCTGCACAAACTGATAGTCAGAATCTGGGAAACTGAACAGCTATCGTAGGAGGGGAAGGAAGGGGTTATATGCCCCATCTACAAGAAAGGCGACAAGCTGGAGTGTGAGAACTTTCACCATCCTTAATGCCGCCTACAAAGTGATATCTCAGATCATCTTCCGTCGTCTGTCACCATTAGTGAATGAGTTCGTGGGAAGTTATCAAGCCGGCTTCGTTGACGGCCGCTCGACAACGGACCAGATCTTTACTGTACGGCAAATCCTTCAAAAAAGCCGTGAATACCAGGTCCCAACGCACCATCTGTTCGTTGATTTCAAGGCGGCATACGACAGTATAGACCGCGTAGAGCTATGGAAAATTATGGACGAGAACAGCCTCCCTGGGAAGCTTACGAGACTGATCAAAGCAACGATGGATGGTGTGCAAAACTGTGAGCAGATTTCGGGCGAACACCCCAGTTCGTTCGAATCGCGCCGGGGACTAAGACAAGGTGATGGACTTTCGTGCCTGTTGTTCAACATTGCGCTAGAAGGTGTCATGCGGAGAGCCGGGTGTAACAGTAGGGGTACGATTTTCAACAGATCCAGTCAATTTATTTGTTTCGCGGATGACATGGACATTGAGGCCGAAAATTTGCAAAGGTGGCAGAACTGTACACCCACCTGAAATGTGAAGCAACAAAAGTTGGACTGGTGGTTAATGCGTCAAAGACAAAGTGCATGCTTGTGGGCGGAACCGAGTGCGACAGGGCCCGCCTGGGAAGCAGTGTTACGATAGACGGGGATATTTTCGAGGTGGTCGAGGAATTCGTCTACCTCGGATCTTTGCTAACGGCTGACAACAACGTTAGTCGTGAAATACGAAGGCGCATCATCTGTGGAAGTCGGGCCTACTACGGGCTCCAAAAGAAACTGCGGTCAAAAAAGATTCGCCACCGCACCAAATGTGTTATGTACAAGACGCTAATAAGACCGGTTGTCCTCTACCAACATGAAACATGGACAATGCTCGAGGAGGTTTTGCAAGCACTCGGAGTATTTGAGAGACGGGTGCTTAGGGCCGTTTTTGGCGTTGTGCAAGAAGACGGCATATGCTTCTGGGATTTGCGGACGAACTCGACTTCATTGGAATCTATCGCAGAGCAGTAGTAGAGGCTTTTGTCCCACTGAAGAGAGAGACGGCGAGTATAGACTTTACCATTAACTCTACCAAGACAAAGTACAAGGTGGCAGATAGAGATAGAGGAAGACCTAGTAGTGTTGGTACTAAGGTAGTGCTTGATGGGGATGCGTTTGAAATTGTTGAAGAATTTGTGTACTTTGGAACCCTTGTGACATGTGACAATGACGTTTCCCGTGAAGTGAAAAGATGTATTGCTGCTCTGCCGTAATCTGAGAAAGTGACGTAAACGCCAATTTACAACATGCATGTTTTCCATTTTTCTGTTAAAGAGCTCGACGAGTATTGCTTGTTAATACTATTTTTGAAAAATGGCGTATACCGTAATCCGGAGGAACATTGATCACCGGGGTAACATTGATCAGTTTCACCACTTTCAAGAAATGAATAAAATATTATTTTCTGTTATCACAATTACTTATTGTGAGTAAGGTATCTTAATCTTGACTAAATTTGCTGTTGAATGATATAAACTGCGGATGAATTTGCATTTATTTTTCGCCAAAATTTGAACAATAAAATCAACATTAATTTTTGAACGCACAGCATGCTGCCAAAAAAGCACTCAAAATAGGTATAACAAAAAATAGCTAGTAGTAGTAGTAGTAGTAGCAGTAGTAGTAGTCAAGGATGTTATCAATCATTTAGTAATTTGCATTCCATCCTTTAGTAGTTTGTCAATAACTCATTCCAGAAGCTGAATTTCAAAATGTTTTGTATGGTGGAGTTCAAGTGCGAAGGTTTTTCTACAACTCTGCCCAGGCTCGTTGTTAGAATAGTAGTAGTAGTAGTAGTAGTAGTAGTAGTAGTAGTAGTAGTAGTAGTAGTAGTAGTAGTAGTAGTAGTAGTAGTAGTAGTAGTAGTAGTAGTAGTAGTAGTAGTAGTAGTAGTAGTAGTAGTAGTAGTAGTAGTAGTAGTAGTAGTAGTAGTAGTAATAGTAATAGTAGTAGTAGTAGTAGTAGTAGTAGTAGTAGTAGTAGTAGTAGTAGTAGTAGTAGTAGTAGAAGTAGTAGTAGTAGTAGTAGTGGTGGTAGGTGGTGGTGGTGGTAGTAGTGGTGGTGGTGGTGGTGGTGGTGGTGGTGGTGGTGGTGGTGGTGGTGGTGGTGGTGGTGGTGGTGGTGGTGGTGGTGGTGGTGGTGGTGGTGGTGGTGGTGGTGGTGGTGGTGGTGGTGGTGGTGGTGGTGGTGGTGGTGGTGGTGGTGGTGGTGGTGGTGGTGGTGGTGGTGGTGGTGGTGGTGGTGGTGGTGGTGGTGGTGGTGGTGGTGGTGGTGGTGGTGGTGGTGGTGGTGGTGGTGGTGGTGGTGGTGGTGGTGGTGGTGGTGGTGGTGGTGGTGGTGGTGGTGGTGGTGGTGGTGGTGGTGGTGGTGGTGGTGGTGGTGGTGGTGGTGGTGGTGGTGGTGGTGGTGGTGGTGGTGGTGGTGGTGGTGGTGGTGGTGGTGGTGGTGGTGGTGGTGGTGGTGGTGGTGGTGGTGGTGGTGGTGGTGGTGGTGGTGGTGGTGGTGGTGGTGGTGGTGGTGGTGGTGGTGGTGGTGGTGGTGGTGGTGGTGGTGGTGGTGGTGGTGGTGGTGGTGGTGGTGGTGGTGGTGGTGGTGGTGGTGGTGGTGGTGGTGGTGGTGGTGGTGGTGGTGGTGGTGGTGGTGGTGGTGGTGGTGGTGGTGGTGGTGGTGGTGGTGGTGGTAGTGGTGGTGGTTGGTGGTGGTGGTGGTGGTGGTGGTGGTGGTGGTGGTGGTGGTGGTGGTGGTGGTGGTGGTGGTGGTGGTGGTGGTGGTGGTGGTGGTATGGTGGTGGTAGTAGTGGTAATATGGTGGTGGTAATAGTGGTGGTGGTGGTAGTAATAGTGGTAGTGGTGGTAGTAATAATAGTAGTAATGGTATGTAGTGGTATGGTGGTAGTAGTAGTAGTAGTAGTAATATTAGTAGTAGTAGTAATGGTGGTGGTAATAATAGTAATAATGATAGTAGTAGTAGTAGTAGTAGTAGTAGTAGTAGTAGTAGTAGTAGTAGTAGTAGTAGCTCACAAATCTGTGTCCCTAACATTAAGTACATCAGGAAGCAGTCCGAGAACTGCGGCAGGAGTGCTTTAGTTTAGTTTAAGTTGAGTCAAGGTTTAGTTTAAGTTGAGTCAAGTACGAGACAATGAACATGCGTGCTCACTACTGAAAAAAATCATAAAAATAAGAAACAAATCAAATACCTTTCCATTGCACCGGTTTTAGCCAACTTAGTGCCTAATTTGGCACTAATTGGCCTAATTTTTCCAAAATAATCGATCAGATGAAAGCAGCGTTGAAGGGTCAGGGATATATCTCTTGTTGGAACTTATAAAACCCTTGCGAATTGGTTTATTTTTGGAGTTATTTGCAAAATTGGCCAAATTAGGAACATGGGCAAAACCGGTACAGTTCCCCTATGTAAATATTACAACGTGGTGGAATCAAATGGAATATGGAATGAAATGTAGTACTAAACTCGTCTTATGATAGAAAAATCAAAAACATATTCGAAATTGAAAAACTCGATTGATTCGCAATTGCATTCAAGTTAACTTGGTTTTTATGAATATCACTATTAATAGATTAACATTTACCAAATCCGTTGAAATGAAATGTATGAGATTTTCGGATTGATACTCGTTCTATTTTAATCATTGAACCTACTGATGATACTGAGGTGTGTTTCAATTGCTGCAATGGATAGAGGTAACTCTGTTGAAACTTTGTACACGGATTTCAGTAAGGCTTTCGATAGAGTTGACATCTCTTTATTACTCTTTAAGCTTCAGCGATTAGGTTTTTCGGAATATTTGGTTAGATGGATTGAATCATATCTTAGAGATAGAACACAGTTAGTGCGCTTCCATAATAAATTGTCTTCGCCAATTAAAGTTACTTCTGGTGTACCACAAGGATCACACTTAGGTCCATTATTGTTCATTCTTTTGTTAATGATATAACACTCATATTAAAACGCCTTAAGGTCCTTATTTATGTCGATGACATGAAATTGTACATGGAAATTTGTGATGATGCTGACTTAGCCGTATTTCAACAAGAAATTGACGATTTTTATAACTGGTGCTCAAAAACCTTCTCGATATAAACGTGAAAAATGTAGCATAATTTCATTTACTAGAAAGCAGATATTACAAAACATTGCCTGTAAGCTAGGCCAGGAACGAATTATACGATGCACAAAAGTGAGAGACTTAGGGTTATTATTTGGAGTCTAATTGACCTTTGTAGAACATTATAACGTCATTATTCATAAAGCACATAACATGCTTGGATTCATTAAACGTTTCAGTTATCATTTCAATGACCCTTACACGATAAAAACACTCTATGTGTCCTACGTCAGATCAATATTAGAATACTGTAGCATTGTCTGGTCACCCTATCAAGAAGTCCACTCAAATCGAATCGAATCAGTACAAAAACAGTTTTTGCTTTTTGCTCTTAGAAAGTTAGGTTGGTCAACCCTACCGCTTCCGTCATATGAATCTCGGTGCCTACTAATTAATATCGAAACACTTAAGAAAAGAAGAGAAGTTGGTTGTGTAACATTCGTTAATGGTTTAATCTCACATCAGATAAAAGCAGAAAGCCTTCTGTCAGGCTTGAACTTTTATGCACCTACGCGTACCTTGAGAAATCGTGACTTATTTCAACTAAATCTGCAACGCACATCCTATGCTAAAAATGGACCGCTCAACTCTATGATGAACATCTTATATATAAAAATGAAATGGTCTGTGTTCGTATCCGCATAGCTCGAAAACGGTTGGATGGATTTTCTTCATTTCTTCAGCAAATATGTTCGTTATCGTTTCCGACGGGTTTATATGATATTTCCTCATGCAAAAACCGAGAGAAAAGTTGAGTAAATCATGGAAAACTAAAACCAAGATTCGTATGGCAATTTTGCATGGGCAGTTAAGAACGCGTATTTTCGCCTACTATGCAGGACAACGTCTGCCGGGTCGACTAGTATATAATAAATATTGTGAGGTCATCGACATATCAATGTCTAACACGCTAGTGAGGAAAACAATGAATAGTATTGCATAATAGTTGTCTAGTGATTAAAACAGATAGTGTTTAAGTGAAACAATGTGTTTGTAGTCTACAATGCTTGACGAAATAAATAAATAAATAAATAAATAAATCTGAACAATCTAGAAAATGGACAAGAGACGTAGTCCTTCGTCGAGAAAAGGTTCTTATGCTGTTGGCTCAATACTGAAGACTTTTCTTCGTCTCTCTGGACGCTTCTCTCGTATTCTTACTTAATATTGCAAGATATGGTTATCATTGCTCCGGAAGGGTGGAAACGGTGTACCATGAACCGGTTTTCTCGCCTGTTTTATGCTGCACGGGAATGGTCGGTAGAAAACCGGCACATGTATCATGCATGTAGTTACCGTCGCAGGTACATCTCCTTAATGTATGTATTTTGAAAAAGAAGAAAAATCGCGTGAGAGAATTGCGATTATGCCTTTTTATTGCTGACGGAGAGAGCCGCAGCACGTTGTTGTCGATTGAACACCGTAGATAGAGCGCGCGAAGCGTGTCGGTCGAATGTGTGGTGACAACGCTCAGGCGTAAGTATTGGCTAACAACTCAACTGACTGATTGTGTGCGCCAGCGTCGAGTAGAAGTCAGGGGTTCGGGTCGGGGTGGCCCGCAGCTGAGCTGTAATCGACGGACTCCGCGCAAGCCAACTAATGACAGCGACGACCGCGACGTTGTGATGAGTAGCAGTGGAGTCACTGGCGCGGATGGACGTGTTTGGTGTTTGAAATTCTAACTTAACCTGACCCGGGTGGTTAACTGTTTGTGTTCTTTTAGCAACAACTGCGGTTCTGCGGGTTTCGATAACTGTAGAACGTTCCCTTGCCCTATGGATTCTGTGGCTGTGCAACAGCGGTTTTTGATGAATGGTTAATTCGAATAAATGGGACAAAATTGTTTTCGAAACAGAAGAGTCAGAACTAGTGCATACACTAACAGGTCGCGGTGGACCACACGAAGAGAGATAAAGAATACGAGAGCAAGAGAAGGAGAGCGAGTTGCAAGATAAGAGCAAGAAGCGCGGTGAACGTGGTTTGGGCGATTCGAGGGGGCGACGAGGCATCCTGCACCCCTGAAAGGGGTTACAGAACGGGGGGAATGTTTATAAATTAATATTAATTCAATCAACAAGAACGAGTGTGACGAAAAGGCTAGAAGAAGCGAGATCTGTCATTTGGGCAGTTAAACAACTCGAGCTTATAACTGAGAATCGCCAAAGTTTGAACGGTGCATGCGGGTCGGGGTTAGATGCAGCGTTTCATGGAGCAGATTCAAGTCTGGCAGTGGTTGGCAATGTGAATCCGAGTGAAGTGAATGCGATCGCAAACGGGTGTTCTTGCTGAGGCGTTTGCGCAAACGCACAATACGCATACGCATCCCACGTTTTGAACCCAAATGTGTCCCCTAATTGTGTCATGTTCAGAAACAATTTGTGTTTTGAGTGTGCAGAGTAGAGGTGAGAGATCGTTTGAAGTTTGTTTATTGCATTAGGTCATGCAGTGCCATTAAGAAATTATGAAACAAGGTTTATGCATTTTCCAAGGCTCAGAATATCAGTAAACCAATAAAACGTGATCAATCCAAAACTGCACTTCATTCGTCTCTGGTGTTTGTGATTGCTGACCGGTGGAAAATAAATAACGACAAAAAAAATACAAACTAACGAAGAGAGTACGAATGTGACTTTTTGTAGCATCACCATAACCAGCGTATGGAAGACGAGATCGGGAACGGATGCTGTAGGAGGGTAAGTTCGCTTCTTGGTTTCGCTCACACCGAACGACACCGCTAAGAATCAGTGTGTAAACGATCAAAGGAGCGTCCGGGTGGACGACGATCGGGCACGGGTGGGAGGCAGACCCTTGTGCAAAGATTAGCGCAAATACGCGCGGTTTGTGCATGGTCGCGCGGCGGGGTTATCGGCGGCAGACAAGACACATGCACACGTTTGCTACGGGTTTTGGGTTACGGTGCGCGTTGTTGAACGATCCGCTGTGTACTTAGACTGAGAGTTCACAGTAATAAAGTTTTATACTTGCTATTTATAGTAGGGTTCCGTTTTTGGCCACATACTTATTGAATTTGGTTTCCTGAAGAAAAGCAAACTTCATACAAGCTTAATATTAACTTTATTTTTTGGAGGAGTGTGCTGAAAAGCAATCGTTTGCTGATCTGGGAGGTCCTGGCACAATGAGGGAAATTTTTGACATGAAAAAATTCAAACATATCTAAAAACACGCTGCATCTAAGACATGAGTAGCACCACATTAAGTTGATTTTGCTGAAAACCGGCAAAGTTTTGCTGATTTTTTTTGTGTTGTAAATCCAGCAATTATTTCAACAAAAAATATTGCTGAGCAACCAGAAAAAGTATTTTACGAAAAAATAAAAGCAGATATGCTGAATTTTCAGCAAACATTATTTTCATGTTTGCTGATTAACCAGCAAAAGAATTCTTGGGGAATTTACGAAGGCATTTCTTATTTTGAACACTAATCCACAAGCTTTTCTTGATGGTGATCAATACATCATGACTGAAACTTTCTCGAGACATGAAAATGATCCATAACATTCAATAAATGAGGTTAAAAGACTATTATTCTTCCATTTACTTCCACTATTAACATTAATAGTGGAAGTAAATGGAAGAATAATAGTCTTTTAACCTTGTAGCATTTCCCCTAAGACGCTCTAAAAATAATTAATCATTCAATAAATGTACCAAACAAATCATACAATTGGAAATGTGTTGAACTTATGAATCGTTGTTTCGATCTATTGACAAAAAAAAAAACGTTTTGCCATCTTCAAAGGAATTCATGGAGAAATCTAAGAACTTGTTTGGGAAATCAATTAGGGATTTCCTAAATTCTTTCGAGAATTCCCTAGGAAAATCTTCAGGAGTGTATTTAAAACTACAAAATTACTAAGGATTTGTCAAAGCGATTCCTTGAAAAACTGCGACGGAATTTCTGGATCAATTTCCAAAGAAATTTCCGCATGGTTTTCCTAAAGAATCACCAAAATAGTGTTAGAATAAGAATTATTACTGTAAATCTTTAAATTATTCCTGGAGGAGATTCTAAGAAAAAATTCCGAAAGGATTTTCCAAAGGAATTCCTTGAGGAATTTTCAAATTATTACCAAGGTATTCTCGAATATAAGAGAAATAAGAGATTTTTAAGAATTCCTCAAAAGGATGCCAATATGCATCTCCAAATAAATTGCTGGATACATTCCCGAAGAAATTTTGATAGGAACTCCTTTTGATATTCGTCCAAGGGTTCCTTCGAAAAATTCTCTGGAAAGGCCAAAGGCCAAAGAAATTCATTGAAAACTTTTTCCATCTGCCAAGCAAGGCCTGATAATGGGGGGGGGGGGGAGATGGTGGCGTAAGGGCCGTGGCACCGGGCACTCACAAATCTTATGTACCAAAACCAACCATTTTTGTACATTTTGGGGCCCCCACAAGCTGTCGGCCCCGGGGCCCCCTTCCGGCTAAATCCGGCCCTGCTGCCAAGAAATAGAATTTCTGGAACTATCTATCCGAATTTTCCGAAAGAATCTCTCGAGGAAATTCCGAAAGAATTCTTGAATGCATGCCCAGAGTATTTAATGAATGACGGAAATTCCTCCAGGGGTTCCTTTCTTTAGGAACTCGTTCGGAAATTTCAAAAGGATTACTTGGAAAAATTTACGAGTAGGAATTTTTGAAGGTACGCCTTAAATGAATTTCTGGATGACCGAATTAATTCTTGGGGTATTTTTTACGAAATAATCTCTGGAGAATTTTCCGAACGAACTTTTGGATAAATTCATGAAACGTCACCTGGATGAAAACTCTAAAAAATTTCTTGCGAAATTTCCGAAGCAATCCCTGAAGCAAATTCCCAAGGAATTCTTGAGAATATCCGCAGAAGTATGAAGATAGATCGACTCCAATCCCGATATTTTTGTTTTTTTTTTCAGCATGAAGTCTTAATTCCAGATTCAGAGCAGGGTTTTTTTTACAATTGTTCGGATTTTCAAAAGAATTTCCGGAGAAATTTCTTAAGGCGTTCCTGAAGGAATTCTCGCCGTTTCTGATGTATTTTCCGAAGGAATTCCGGTACGAATTTAGAAATATATTTGAAAACTCTAATAGGTATTTGTTTAAAAATCCATTAGAAATTCTTTCGGCAATTTCTTCAATAATCCCTGCAGAAATTCATTTAGATTTTTTTTTCTCAAAAACTGGAAATGGAACTTTGGTTCTTAGTTTCCTTTCAAGAATTCATTCGGAATTTTTTTCTAAAATTTCTCCAACAAAAACCTCCACAAATTCTTTCGGGAACTCCTTAAGGAATAATTTATAAAATTCTCCCAGTAGTTCCTTTGAACATTCCTCCAGGGATTCTTTCGAAGAACCTCCCGGAAGGCCTTTGCAATTTTTTCCAGGATTTTTTTTAGTAAAACATTATTTGAAAGAATTTTGAAAGGAACTCTCGGAGTAATTCTTAAATGTAATTTCCAAAGGATTCCCAAAAAAATTCCGAGAAAAATTCCTTTTAGCATTTTTTCTCAGAATATCTCTGCTCAGATTTTTTTTTGGGAATCCTTCGGAAATTACATTCAAGAATTCCTCCTATTTTACTACAAATTGCAAAAAAAATCACCCAAGATCTAAAAAAAATCTGGAAGGTTTGCTAAAGAAATTCCGGAGGAATGATCGAAGGAATTTCTAAAAGCACTTTCGAAAGAATTCCTGGAGGAAGTTCGGGAGATTTTTCTGAGGAAAACTTTTAAGGAATTCCATGAAATGCATCTTAGTTTCCGAAGGGATTTTTTGTAGAAATTACTGAAGGAATTATTAAAATATGTTCTGACGAAATTCCTAAAGAAATTTCTAAATGTGTTACTAAAGAAATTTCGGAAGGAGTTCTCCAAAAGGGGTTTTTGAAGGAAATTCTAAAAAAAATCCATAAGAAATTTCCGAAGGATTTTCTAAAAGAATTTGTGAAGAAATTAGTAAAAGAATTCATAAAGGAATATCCGAATGAACTTTCGATTGTTTTAATAATTTTTGCCTTTCTCGTATACAAAGTATACGTAAAGGCTATATGATCGCTCCAAAAATGAACTTTTTATAAAAGGTTCGGAGACTCATACCGATCAACTAATTTCGACGAATTGAGGTGATGTCTGTGTGTGTGTGTTTTTTTATAGAGGAATAAAGGTAAATCTACATACAGACACCTGAAATTATCACTCAGGGAGTGGGGTTGGCGCGAAAGGCAGAAGCCCAGACCGCCGGACCCACTAAACCCACCCCTCTCTTCTAATGCCCTGTCGACCCCCGGGACTACCTAACAGTATTACTTCTGTGGGGGAAAGCAGTACTAAAGTACTCCTCCCAAAACGACACTTTTCACAGTGCCTCTCTTCGATGTTTTGTTCTACGTTTTGTTCACACGAAAGCGTTGAGCCCTTGAGCCCTTTATTTTTTCCTTGTGCCATTCAGTACCACACATATATTTCCTTTTTATTTTTAGAGTAATTTAGCTCTCAACGTACTCGCAAGCTACTCAGATAGTCCCCGGCGGCGGATCTATCCTACTCCGACAGGGAGTCCCACGACGGCGGAAGCTCCTTCGATACCGACGACCCGCATCCGTGGAAGGCTGTTACATTACCAACACTACACTTTCACCTGGTTAGCATGTTTATAGATCCGCTCAAGTCCTACGCACATTCTCACTTCAACGGGTGACCGGACGAGTGCCGAGGTCAGACAAAAGATTCCGGATGGAGATAGCTTCCGGTCCAGTGGTGCCTCGACGACCCGGAGCTGGTGCTGAGCCCGGCGGTGGGCCGAATTTGGTTGCCTTTAGCCATTCACCTCTCACCTTATTCATTGAGCCATTTAGCTCCCGCTCCGGTCGCGATCGCGAACGACTCGGATAGTCCCCTCCGACGAGAAGTTCCCCGAACCTGGATAGACCTACTCCGACGAGAAGTTCCCCGAAAGCGGGAGCTCCTCCGAAACCGGCCGTTTTGTCACGTTCTAAGGCTACGCGCGGTAGCTGGCGCTGGTGTTCCCATTCAACATCGACATATATATTCACGACTTACTCGGCGGAGTACTCATGATCCGCTATCCGTAGAGGCTGCCTGCTGCTGCTCTATTCGCCAACTTCGTTGTAGGATGTCAGCTATTCTGGACGTCGCTCTCCACTGTTCTGGGTTCTGGCACATTTTTTTTGACGATGTTATCGGTGGTAGTGTCCGTTCCACATGCTTCCAACATTGCACACCTCTCCGTTTCGAACCGGGGGCATATGAACAGAATGTGTTCAGCCGTTTCTGTCACGTCTGGGCATTGCGGACAGGCTGGAAAAACCACGTGTCCGAACCTGTGTAGGTACCACTTGAAGCATCCGTGGCCTGTTAAGAACTTGGTCAAGCCAAAGTTTAGCTCTCCATGAGGTCTGCTAATTCATGGCGACACACTTGGGACTAGGCGATGGGTCCACCTTCCCTTAGTCGAGTTGCCCCACTCTCTCTGCCATTTGGCTACTGTTGCTGCCTTGATATTCCTCCGAGCGTTATCGGTGCCCCTGATGGCGTAGCACTCCTCATCTCCCTCCACCACCAGTTCGATAGGCATCATGCCCGCGAGTACACATGCCGCTTCGCGAGATACGGTGCGGTATGCGCTGATGACTCTCAGGCACATTAGCCTGTGAGTACTCTCCAGCTTTCCCACGTTGCAATTTACACTCAGCGCCGATCCCCAAGCTGGACCTCCATATCGTAGTATTGAAACCGCCACGCTTGCCAGCAGCCTGCGCTTGCTGGAGCACACCATAGAGCTGTTCGACATCATCCTCGATTGTGCCGCTATCGCCGTCGACGTGACTTTTAAAGCTCAACTTATCGTCGAGCATCCCTCCCAATTGTTTCAGAGATCTCTTGGGATGATGTCGCAGCCGCCGACTCTAATTGTCGCCTGTTGAACTGATTTCCGGTTGTTAACGACTATTATCTCCGTTTTATGATGCGCCAGCTGGAGCTTCTTGCTGCGCAACCATTCCTCCACTAAACTGATCGAATACGCTGCATTCTATTCGACCTCCTCGATGGATTCTCCGTACACGGTCATGATTATGTCATCGGCGAATCCCACTAACTTAACTCCTGGTGGGAGCTTTAACCTCAGCACGCCATCGTACATCACGTTCCACAGCAATGGACCCAAAATTGATCCCTGTGGTACACCTGCCGTGATGGGGCCTTCGTCTGTCTCGTAGATCAATACTCGATTCTGAAAGTAACTTCCCAGAATCTTGTACAGCCCTACCGGTACTCCCAGCCGAAGTAACGAGTTCGCAATCTCCATCCAGCACGCACTGTTGAATGCATTCCGAGTATTATTACTGCGCAGTAACGTATACCACGCCGCTTGCATGCGATGGCGACCTTTGCAGTGTCAACCACCGATTTAATCCTCCACGTACGGCGACAGCCTGTTCAGGATCAACTTCTCCAGTAGCTTTCCTACCGTGTCTATTAGACAGATTGGTCTGTACGCTGAGGGGTCTCCTGGTGGCTTACCAGGTTCCGGTAACAGGACCAAACGCTGTCCGGGATTGTCCGCTCGCCCAGACACCTCTGCATGGCTAACCTAAACATCTCCGGATTAGTCATTATGGCTGCCTTCAACATCATGTTCGGGATCCCGTCCGGACCAGGTGCTTTACTCGGATCGAGAGACTTTGCCACCGTCATTAGCTCCTCTACCGTCACCCTCGCCACTGCTTCGTCATTTGCTCCTACCCTCGCTGCTGGCGGCCAATGGGTTGGGCCGTGGTGCGGGAATAGTGCTTCGATTATCGTCTTCAGCCTCGTTGGACATCGCTCGGGAGGTGCTAGTGCTCCTCTTGTTTTGGCCATCACCACCCTATAGGTGTCTCCCCATGGGTTCGAATTGGCGCTCTGGCACAGATGTCTGTGTGTGTTTGTGTGTGTATGTCTGTGCGCAAAACCCGCTAAAAAACTCATTCATTTTTTAAGCACTTTTTTAACCGATTTGTTCGCAACAAGTTGCATTCGTCGCAGAATCCTAGCCTATTGTTTCCTATTGAAAATTGGTCATATCGGACTATGAACTCAGAAGTTATGGCCAAAATACTATTTTTATAACTCACGAGAAAGGCTCCAGGTGGACGCTAGGTGGATTAATCTGGGTTTTCTTTCGAAATCTCTATCCAGATTGCTATCAGAAATCAAGGTGGGTGTGATCCTTGATTACAATCAAGAACAAAAATTACAAAAGCATAAGGATTACTACTTCTGGCCACGCCCATCTTCACCGTAACTTGGGATGGAAAGAAAGTCTATATGTAGTACTAACTTAATGAGAGGTCTACGACTCAGCGATACCCTCATAAGTATCACGGAGTTGGATATCGGGGAAGGTATTCGTTGGGTCAGGATTTGCCTGTAGTTGACAATGTGACACACCACGCAAAGGTGTCTACCCAGCGTTACAGGGAAGAAACTTCCAAATGAATTTCTGGATTTACTCCGAAGTATTTTTAGAGGATTTTCTGAACAAATCGTTGGAGGAAAGTCCGAAGATGTCCAATGTTATTTTATGCAAAAAATCAAGAATGTCGGAAATTCCTTCAGGATTTTATTTGGAAGTTCCTTTACGAATTCTTTTAGGAATTCCTCCGAAAATTTGCTCAGTAATACCTCTGAGAAAACCTTCGGAAATTCCTTCAGGAATACCTATGGAAATTGTTTTAGGAATCAAACATTGCGCTTCTGTTACAGGTTAAGAAGACTCCCGCAATGCATATGAGCAATTCTCTGGTAAATCACGATTTCTTTTCAAGATTTTAATTTTATATTTTTTGATTACCCTGAAATTTCGAATTTCCGTAATTTGTGCAATGGGATGAGTCTTGGGATGAGTTGTATTCTTATGAATCTCTTTACAGTTTCACAAGTTGTGTTCAATCGCGAAGCAGTAGCCACTAGACCACCGAGCTCGTCGTTAACTATAGAGAAATCTGGAGATGTATAAAAAAATGTACAAGAATGGAATTCATACGGAAGTCGACTGCGGATTTCAGAAGAAGGCTATAATGCTCAAGGCGGTCATAAAGTCGTTGGTCTTTATACGCACTTGGGCGCCGATAATTGGAAACGAATCGAGTGGTGGGGAATATTGCAAGAGTGCCAGATAAATACCGAACTGTTATGTTGTATGTGATACATGATAATTTTTTGAACAGATAAGTTCAACAATTTCCACAAATAACAGTCGGAGCCGGCTAAGTTACAGCGGAAACGTAGAGTCGTTAGGAAGAGGCTTGCATCGCCTATTCGGTCCGCTGTTCTTTCATTTTTTTCTCCTCATTACAAATCTGTGTCGCTTTTTTGTGCATTTGTGTATTCAAATGAGCGAAGGCGGTCCATCTCGTTGCTGCGTAGACGGTTGGCTGAACACAACATTCACTCAAACCTCGACAGACGATTTCACGCGACTGTAGCTCGCCTGTGGGTGAGGTTTTCAATGGGACGACGCGACGACATGACGTTGTGGCTGAGGAGTAGGCAAGTAGCACGTTTGTGTTGTTTGTACGTACCCTCTGTGAACTTAAGCCAGATCAAAGGGGAAAAAATCAGAGCAATATTGAGACATTCAAGGTTGGCGTTTCGAGCGAAAGCGGTCATGCCGAGAAGCAGCTGTTGACATCTTGCGATCGGAATCATCTCCTTCTCCTTTGAAATCTTTCTTTTTCTGCGCTGCTATCTTGTTTTGGTGGGGACTCTGTAATGTGTTAATTCAGGCTGACCTTGGTGGGAATTCTGAGACTTATTGCATCTGGTAGAATGGAATTGGGTGCCATAGGAAGGCATTCACGCTGATATGAAATGCCATACTGGGAGTCAACCTATTTGTAGTTTACTAACAGTGACTAATGACTGTGACAACGCGGATATCTGAGGAGGTCAATGTACTATTCGCTAAGTAGTCAATGGGTGCCATTTAATTAGGATTTGTTTTGTTAGGAAAGATCAATTTTGATGCATTAGTGAACAATACTGTTATTATATGTTATGTATGGCTGTAGATTTAATCAATTGGTTCAAGCATTATTTGCACATTGTCCAATTAAACTAATGCTGTTATTTATAGATAGAGTTCTATATAAATTGTATATGATTTATTTGATTGATATAAAAACAACAGACACCTAGATAAGATTAAGAAAGGTCAGCAATACTGACAGACAATGTAAAATGACAATGTAAAAGCGAACGAACAAAATGAAAGCTCGATAAGACGACCCACTGATCTACTAACATGTGTACATATATATAAATAGTATGGCTCATTCAGTTTGTAAAATTTAGAACTCCTTTCAGCACAAGTCAAATGATCTCAGTTTTGTAAAAGCGCAGAACACATAGACGGTACATGGTACAACTCGCTACTTACCAATTATTGGAAAGGAGGAGAAAAGAAGTACATATGTAATTCGGTTAAGCTTTTGGAATCATGAACCAGTTTCAACGAAAATTAGAATATGTCTTTTCTTGCTCAAAACGACGAAAATAGAGATGAGAAGGTCATAGTAAAAACGTTCTTATAGGAACGACTATTCGGGTGCATCTCTTCGGTTTTATGTGTAGGATTATTGTTAGTAGGAGAAAGTGAAGTCTTTGTTCAAATCAAGATTCTCTGATAAGAGAAGTAATCTAAGCATCCGCTATACTTGAATGTTGCCAAATACGCCAAATACAAATTTGATTTTCGACTGGTTTAGAACGGAGAATGAATAGATGAAGTTTTAAAACTCGTACATTTTCCTAAATACCTACTGTCACGTGGTTTGCGTTTGCGTGGTCACGTTTGCGTTGCGTTTGACAGATTTCCCATACGAAAACTGTCGAACGCATCGCAAACTATAGGATACGTGAGTGGGGCTCTTAACTCTTACCTTTGCATCCCCAACTTGTTTTGCGCACTCAAATTTGGATGATGTTTTTGCTCTAACTAATTCAATTTTTGACCGATTTGTTCGAAATTTTTAGACACAAACCGGTAATTGTCATAGGGTCGATAGATTGGACATGTCGCTCAACGGTACCGGATTCGAACGGAATTCCAGTGGGGTCTGTCGGAAGGCCATTTAGGACATTTTTGATTTTTTGTTTGTAATTCGTACAAAAATCGTCTTTTCATTCCCGTATCATGGGGAAAACTTTGTTTGCGATGCTTCTGATGGCCAGTTTTAAGTACCCTGGAATCGTTCCTGGACTCTAGCTGGGGACATACACACTTAGTTTTTAATTTTGGAGCTCTTCAAAATCCGAACAGCCGTGTGCCCAGCAAAATAAAAAACTAATATCCCGTCAAAAATGAGGTTTGTTAGCTGGTTTTATTTTTTTATTACCAGACTAAGGCCGGAGTGGCCTGTGCAATACATAAAAGTCTTCTCCATTCAGCTCGGTCCATGGCTGCACTTCGCCAACCACGCAGTCTGCGGAGGGTCCGCAAATCGTCCTCCACCTGATCGATCCACCTTGCCCGCTGTGCACCTCGCCTTCTTGTTCCCGGATCGTTGTCGAGAACCATTTTCACCGGATTACTGTCCGACATTCTGGCTACGTGCCCGGCCCACCGCAGTCTTCCGATTTTCGCGGTGTGAACGATGGATGGTTCTCCCAACAGCTGATGCAACTCGTGATTCATTCGCCTCCTCCACGTACCGTCCGCCATCTGCACCCCACCATAGATGGTACGCAACACTTTCCTTTCAAAAACTCCCAGTGCGCGTTGATACTCCACGAGCATCGTCCAGGTCTCGGGTCCTTAGCGAACTACCGGTCTTATAAGCGTTTTGTTGATAGTCAGTTTGGTACGGCGTCGAACTCTATTCAATCGGAGCGTCTTGCGGAGTCCAAAGTACGTACGATTTCCAGCCACAATGCGCTTCCGAATTTCTCTGCTGGTATCGTTATCGGCGGTCACCAGTGATCCCAAGTACACGAATTCTTCAACCACCTCGATTTCGTTACCACCGATAGAAACTCGTGGTGGGTGGCTTACATTGACCTCTCTTGAGCCTCTTCCTATCATGTATTTCGTCTTCGACGTGTTGATGACTATTCCAATCCGTTTAGCTTCGCTTTTCAGTCTGATGTAGGCTTCCTCCATCCTCTCAAAGTTGCGTGCCATGATATCAATGTCGTCGGCGAAAGCAAATAACTGGACGGACTTCGTGAAAATCGTACCACTCGTGTCAATCCCTGCCCTTCGTATTACTCCCTCCAAAGCGATGTTGAATAGCAGACACGAAAGACCATCACCTTGCCGTAACCCTCTACGCGTTTCGAAGGGACTCGAGAATGCCCCTGAAACTTGAACTACGCACATCACCCGATCCATCGTCGCCTTGATCAACCGTATCAGTTTATCCGGAAATCCGTTTTCGTGCATTAGCTGCCATAGCTGGACCCGATCGATTGTATCATATGCGGCTTTGAAGTCGATAAATAGATGATGTGTGGGCACGTAGTATTCGCGGCATTTCTGCAATACCTGACGTATGGCGAACACCTGGTCTGTGGTAGAGCGTTCACCCATAAATCCTGGCTGGTACTGCCTCACGAACTCTCTTGCAATTGGTGTTAGTCGGCGGCATAAAATTTGGGAGAGTACTTTGTAGGCGGCGTTCAGCAATGTGATTGCGCGGTAGTTGCTTCAATCCAGCTTATCGCCCTTTTTGTAGATGGGACACACTACACCTTCCATCCACTCCTGCGGCAGAACCTCATCCTCCCAAACCTTGATAATAACCCAGTGTGGCGCTCTAGCCGGAGAGCTTCACCACCGTGTTTAACCATGAGATCATAGAGGCGACTACTTCAGTAGGATTCGATGGCAGCTGCAAGGGGGACCCATGAGCTATGTCTACTCCAGTTTCAAGAGGTAGGGGCGCCGTAGGCGCAACGGGAGACCCCTTCGCAAGTAGGGGTCTAGCGAGGTCTCCTCTCACTAGGGAGGAGAACGGTGTTGAGGCAGTAGCTGGTTTGCACGGGACCAGCACTACCCCAGCAGGAGGGTTGACAGCCAGAGCGATGCTCAGGTAGTCAACACACCAGGCGAGCCTCTAACCGGTATCCGGTTAGTCGCCAAGCAGCTCGATGAGATCATCGAGTTCACGAGCGGTCGAAATAATATCAGCAAGGATCTGAAACAGAAACTTCTGGTACTTCGACAGTCGGTTCAAGCGGTAAAACGCGAACACGGCACGCTCACTAGGAGGAGGTTGGAAGCGAGAAGGGGCAGGACCCTTCTCCTTCCTTGGAGGAAGGCTCCGACGCAAGAGGTGATTGGTACCACCCCGAGTGTCGGCGAAGGAGAGACTGCGGCGCGCTCCAAAAGCGCCCGGCAGCAGTCAGAAGGTCGGTCCGGTAACGTTAAGCGGCGCCTTACTGTTACGGACAGCGGTACGGTCGAATCCGATAGGGCGCCCGATCGTCGAGAGAGGGCACCCAATCAGGCGAAACCACGAGGAAAGGGCAACGGTGCGGCCCAGGCTACTAAACCCAAGGGTGATGGTAGCCAACCTGCGACGACTGCTCAGCGGACCGAAAATCCCTGGCAGCTCGTTAGCAGATCTAAGAGGAGGAGAGGTCCTCACCCCGCAAGGAAACTTAGGGACAGAGGCGAAGCCTTGTTGGTCAAGACCGACAAAGAGAGGTACGCCGACGTTCTTAAGACCATGCGAGGTGCCGAAAAACTTTCGACACTGGGTGAGGACGTGCGAAGCGTCAGACGCACCAAGGCAGGCGAACTGATCTTGGTGCTGAAGCGTGGAGCAAAGGCGAGCGGTACCGCCTATAAGAGGTTGGCCCAGGAGGTCCTGGGTGAGGGAGTGGAAGTGAGGTCTCTGGGCACCGAGGTGACCCTCCGGTGTAAACAGCTGGATGAAGTCACCGAGGCAGAGGACCTCATTTCGTCTTTAAGGTACAGTGCGATATAGAAGTCGAGCGGTCTTCTATTCGTCTTAGAGGTGGACCTTTTGGCACGCAGGTAGCTTGGTTCAAGTTACCGGTAGCGGACGCCAAAAAGGTCCTGGCGGTCGGGAAACTGAAGGTTGGATGGTCAATATGCCCAGTAAGCATATTCCAGCCACCTTTAGTCGAAAAGTGTTTTAGGTGCTTCGAATCTGGTCACAAGTCATGGGCCGGATCGAAGTAACCTGTGTCGTCGTTGTGGAGAGGAGGGACATTTTGCGCAGGCCTGCGATAAAGCACCAAGGTGCCTTATCTGCGCTAGTAGGAAGCAAGCCCGTAACCATGTTATGGGTGGACCTACTTGTCCCTTCGGTGGTGGCAATAAGAAATCGCCGTGCGGGTAGCACAGCTGAATCTTAACCATTGTGCTACTGCCCAGCAGCTGCTGTGGCAGTCGGTCTCTGAGTCAGAGACCGACGTCGCTATTCTTGCAGATCCGTACCGTGTCCCTGTCAATAATGGAAACTGGGTCGCGGACGACTCCAAGATGGCGGCGATCTGCACAACAGGCCGGTTTCCGGTCCAAGAGGTCGTACACACACCTGTCGAAGGTGTCGCCATAGCTAAGATCAACGGGGTGTTCTATTGTAGCTGCTATGCCCCACCACGGTGGCCAATAGAGCAATTCACCCGGATGGTCGATAGGCTATCGTCCGACCTTGTAGGTCGGAAGCCGGTTGTCATAGCATGGGAATTCAATGCTTGGGCGGTGGAGTGGGGAAGCCGCTGCACCAATCAGAGAGGTCAAGCTTTGCTAGAGGCTCTAGCAAAGTTGGATGTCGTGTTAGCCAATGACGGCTCAACCAGCACGTTCCGTAGGAACGGGGTGGAGTCGTTCATTGACGTTACGTTCTGTAGCCCCAGCCTAGCCTGGAGGGTCGACGAAGGCTACACCCACAGCGACCACCTAGCCATCCGCTACGTGATCAGCTGTGGTGTGCAGCAGTCGAGGTTGAGAAATCCCCGTCAGGTCCGTGGGTGGAAGGCCCAAAGCTTCGACAGCGAAGTATTCACCGCGGCGCTGGGACTGGAGGGTAACACCGACAGTCTTACAGGGGACGCACTGACAGCTGTCCTGTCACGTGCATGCGATGCCAGTATGCAGAGGAGGGCACCACCGAGGAACGGTAGACCTCCAGCATACTGGTGGAGTGCAGCAATCGCAGACCTTCGGTCAACCTGCCTTAGGGCTAGGCGAAGGATGCAGAGAGCTCGCTCTGAGCAGTTGAGGGATGAACGCCGCTTGACGTTCAAAGCTGCGAAGTTGGCCCTTAACAAGGCCATCAGTAGCAGTAAGAGGAAGTGTTTTGACAACCTATGCCTGAACGCCAATGCTAATTCTTGGGGCGATGCCTACAGGATAGTAATGGCGAAGACCAGAGGGGGGCTGGCGCCTCCCGAACGGTCGCCGGAAAGGTTGAATCGCATTATCGAGGTTCTCTTCCCGTCCCATGCCACAAGCCCTTGGCCACAACCAGCACCGCAGAACGCGAGTGCTGAAGTGGCTGAAGTGGCAGCGGTGACGAACGAAGAGTTGCTTGCGGTGGCCCGAACCCTTGACACGAACAAAGCTCCGGGGCCCGACGGAGTTCCAAACCTCGCTCTGAAGGCAGCGATCATGGCTAACCCGGACATGTTCAGGACAGCCATGCAGAGATGCCTGGACGAGCGCAGTTTCCCGATAGGTGGAAGAGACAGAAGCTGGTGCTGTTGCCGAAGCCCGAAACCACCAGGTGACCCATCGGCGTACAGACCAATCTGCCTACTGGACACCACAGGGAAGTTGCTTGAGAGGATTATCCTCAACTGGCTTACCCCGTACACCGAAGGTACGAACGGCCTGTCAAGCAATCAGTTTGGGTTTCGTAAGGGTAGGTCCACGGTGGATGCTATCAACTCGGTTGTGAAAACTGCGGAAGTAGCGATACAACGCAAGCGGAGGGGAACTCGATTCTGTGCGATAGTGACGCTCGACGTCAAGAACGCATTCAACAGCGCAAGCTGGGATGCCATCGCGCTCTCGTTACTCCGGTTGGGCATTCCGGTGGGCCTGTACAACATTTTGGAAAGCTATTTCCAGAATCGCGTACTCTTATACGAGACCGATGAAGGGAGGGTAGTGCTTCTATCACCGCAGGAGTCCCTCAGGGATCTATCCTGGGCCCGGTGCTATGGAACACTATGTACGATAGTGTTTTAAGACTGAAGTTCCCCCCAGGTGTTAAGATCGTTGGCTTCGCCGACGACATAACGCTGGAGGTTTACGGAGAGTCGATTGAGGAAGTGGAACTTACGGCGGCCCACGCGATCGCTGTAGTGGAGGAATGGATGAGCTCAAGGCAGCTGGGGCTAGCTCATCACAAAACAGAGTTGGTTGTTGTTAACAACCGTAAGTCGGTACAGGATGCAGTGGTTCGCGTGGGCGACTGTGAGATCATTTCCAAGCGGGAGGTGAAGCTCCTCGGGGTGCTGATCGACGATAGACTGAACTTCGGCAGTCACGTAGATTACGCCTGCAGGAGAGCTTCGACAGCTATTGCGGCATTATCCAGGATGATGTCCAATAGCTCGGGAGTGCGCTCCAGCAGACGCAGGTTATTAGCTGGGGTTGCAGTATCTATCCTCAGATACGGCGGTCCAGCTTGGGCCTCGGCGCTTAGCGTCGAACGTAACCTGCAGAAGCTGGAGAGTGTACACAGGCTAGCGTGTCTCAGAGTGATAAGTGCCTACCGCACGGTATCACGGGATGCCGCTTGTGTGATTGCGTGTATGTTACCCATCGGACTAGTCATACGGGAAGACGAGGAGAGTTTCGACATGCGCGGAACCAGAGGAGCCCGTAAAGCCATTAGAGTCACTTCGACTATCAAGTGGCAACGGGACTGGGATAACTCTTCTAAGGGTAGGTGGACCCATCGGCTGATACCTAGTGTATCAAGATGGGTTAATAGGAGGCATGGGGAAGTTCACTTCCATCTGACACAGTTCCTGTCAGGCCATGGCTGCTTTAGGTGGTACCTACATAGGTTTGGGCATACGGACTCTCCCGTCTGCCCGGACTGCCCAGGGGTCGACGAAACTGCCGAGCACGTACTATTCGTATGTCCTCGTTTCGTCGATGTTAGAAGCGGAATGCTAGAGGTGTGCGGGAGGGACACTACTCCGGATAATCTTATCCAGAGGATGTGTCAAGAGGTTGATAAGTGGAACGCGGTCTCGGCCGCTACCACTCAGATTGCCAGCATCTTGCAGCGCAATTGGCGCGCCGAGCAGCAGTCGGATAGCGCCGACTAGTGGGTAGCTAGTCTCGAGGGTGAGGTACCAGCGGGTAGTTGGTTAAGTAGTAGCGGAACTAGTGGGTAGCTAGTTATGAGGTAGAGGAACTAGTGGGTAGCTAGTTGTGATTTGAAGCTAGTGGGTAGCTAGTATGTGGGCGTGCGTAGTAGCACGGACCCCTCCAGAAGTAATGCCTAAAAAGCTGTTCCGGGCGACTCAGGGTCTGCGAACAGGGTGGTTTTAGCGGGTCGGCAATAGCTAAACCCCGTTCGCCGGTAGCCCACCGGTGTCTGGATGCAGATTCCCACCCTACTGAAAAAAAAAAAAAAAAAAAAAGAGCGTTCACCCATAAATCCCGGCTGGTACTGCCTCACGAACTCTCTTGACATTGGTGTTAGTCGGCGGCATAAAATTTGGGAGAGTACCTTGTAGGCGGCGTTTAGCAATGTTATTGGGCGGTAGTTGCTGCAATCCAGCCTATCGCCCTTTTTGTAGATGGGACACACCACACTTTCCATCCACTCCTGCGGCAGAACCTCATCCTCCCAAACCTTGATAATCACCCAGTGCAGCGTTCTAGCCAGTGCCTCACCCCCGTATTTAAACAGGTCTCCTGGCAGTTGGTCAACTCCAGGGGCTGTGTTTGGATCACCTCACGCTCGTTTGTAAGAAGGTTCCCGTTTATGTCCTTACACGTATCGGGCTGTGGCACGTGGCCCTTACGTGAACGGTTCAACTTCTCATAGAACTTTCGTGTGTTATTAGCGCGGTACAGTTCCTCCGTCTCTTCACGGTCTCGATCTACCTGCTGGCGCTTTTTCCTCCGGAAAATCGAGTTTTGTCTGTTCCGCGCCCGTTTGTATCGTGCCTCGATCGCCCTCGTGCGGTGTTGCAGCAATTTCGCCCATGCTGCATTCTTCTCCTCAACTAACTGCTCACATTCGCCGTCATACAAGTCGTTTCTCTGATCCGGAGCCACCGTGCCTAGTGCAGCGGTTGCGGTGCTTCCAATGGTGGATCGAATATCTCTCCAGCCATCTTCAAGAGATGCTGCGCCTAGCTGCTCTTCCGTTGGGAGTGCCACTTGCAGCTGCTGCGCGTAGTCTTGGGCTAGTCTACCGTCTTGTAGCCGCCCAATGTTAAGCCGCGGCGGATGACTCCGACGCGTGTTGATCACCGTCGAGAGTTTTGAGCGCAGACATACTGCGACGAGGTAGTGGTCGGATTCAATACTCGCACTGCGGTAAGTGCGTACGTTCGTGATGTCGGAGAAGAATTTACCGTCGATTAGAACGTGGTCGATTTGGTTTTCCGTTACTTGATTAGGTGATTTCCATGTGGCCTTGTGGATATTCTTACGGGGGAAGAAAGTGCTTCGGACTACCATTCCGCGGGAGGCTACAAAGTTTATGCATCGTTGGCCGTTGTCGTTCGATACGGTATGCAGACTATCCGGTCCGATGACCGGTCTATACATTTCCTCCCTTCCTACCTGAGCGTTCATGTCACCGATGACGATTTTGACGTCCCGCAGTGGGCATCCATCGTATGTCTGCTCCAGCTGCGCATAGAACGCTTCTTTCTCGTCGTCGGATCTCCCTTCGTGTGGGCAGTGCACGTTGATGATGCTATAGTTGAAGAAACGGCCTTTATCCTCAGCTTGCACATCCTTGCGTTGATTGGCTGCCACCCAATCACGCGTTGGCGCATCTTTCCCAGCACTATGAAGCCGGTTCCCAGCTCGTTGGTGGTGCCACAGCTTTGGTAGAAGGTAGCCGCTCGATGCCCGCTTTTCCACACTTTCTGTCCTGTCCAGCAGATTTCCTGCAGCGCTACGACATCGAAGTTGCGGGGATGTAATTCATCGTAGATTATTCTATCGCAACCGGCGAAGCCTAGCGACTTGCAGTTCCATGTTCCAAGCTTCCAATCGTGATCCTTTATTCGTCGCCTAGGTCGTTGCCGATTGTATCGAGTCGTATTATCTTCTATGTCGTTCGTAATAGTTGTTTTTAAAGGCGGCTTATTGGGCCTGCGCAAAACTCCTGTCTCGTCGGAGGGCCGTCGTGTCAGGGCTGTTTAGCGTCCCACCTAACACCAGGACTTGGGCTTGTGCGCTTTGAGCGGCACACGGTCGCTTTGGCGGAGCCTACTTGCGGATACATGCAGCTTTTTATAGAGGTTTAACAGGGCCCACTGTCAAACCCCACCACATCCTAGGCAGGCGCCACAACTCGCAGATGGCCTGGGGAGGGATCGTCAAGCCCTTGGACATAGTCCCTGCTGCCCGCTTGGGTTCAAGAGTAATGGCCAAAATACTATTTTTATAATGCACGAGAAAGGCACCATCACCGCTAGGTGGATTAATCAGGGTTTTTCCAGCTCAATTTTTGGTTCGTGTTTTGGGCGTTTGAAAAGGTGTTGAATATTCTATATCATATTTTACATTGATTGTATATTCATTAACCTTCTGTCTGTGATCAAAAAAACTTACGTTGTCTGTGCTCTGGGGTCAAATTGACCCCAAATTGAAATTGCTATAACTTTTTTATTATTTGGCTGATTTTTGGGGCTGTTTCGAAAGATAGTTTAATCATCTTTCAGGTCGTAACCAAAGATTGACTATTGGTGGGTACATTGCAGGGAGGGGTTTTAGTGAACAAGGGTACAAAAACAATGATTTTTCATGATTATTTTTCTTATATCCGAAAATCCTACCCATGCAGCAAGGCGTGTGCTTTGGCATGGGGCGTTGATAAGTTTAGAACTTGGCCGCCAGGTGGTAGTATATTTGAATTCATTATTTTAGACTACTCAAGATATTCCGATATATAGAATTCTCCTCAGTGTAAATATTCTTATCGCACAAATTAAAAATTTGTTAAAATGGCGTCTTGATCAAATGTGGTGTCTAGTGACGGAAGTAATAATTGGGAATTTTACAAATAGGCGGCAAATTGGCTGATCTTTGGTTACGCATGTAGACCCAAAGGCCTTAATTCCAGGGTTTTCTTAGATGACCTAAAACATATTCTGTGAACACATTCTAATATTTGCAGCATCGCTGGAGCATATTGAATATAAAGAAAAATTTTGATGAACTCTACCACAACATTCATGTTTGCCAAAAATGCTACAAACCAAAATACATCAGATCTCACATGGAACAATATACTCAAATATAACAGCTCACTAGCGCCGTCTCTTGGAAGAAGTGCTCATTATATTGAGTACCGATTTGAGGTCCTGGACATCCTAAACAATGTTGCCGAATACAACTTGGGTGTAGGTATGAGGGATCTCAAGCCAAAGCAATATTTCAAATATGCAAGAATATTGCAAGTACACTAGCGCCGCCTATTGAAAATTTCCTAATTATTTATTCCGTCACATGACATGACAGTCCATTCTCACCAGACGAACTTTGTTAAAGACGTCATCTTTACAAATTTCAAATTTGTGCGATAAGAATATTTACAATGAGGAAAATTCCATATATCGGAATTACTTGAGTAGTCTAAAATAATGAATTCAAATATACCGCCACCTAGCGATCAAGCTCTAAACTAATCATTGCCTCATGTCAAAGCACACGCCCTCCTGCATAAACTTTTTGAAAAGGTGCAGTTTAAAATGGGTAGGATTTTCAGATATAAGTAAAATAAGCATGGAAAATCACTGTTTTTGTACCCTTTTTTACGAAAACCCCTCCCCGCGATGTACCCGCTAAACATTAAAATAGTTATAGCAATTTCAATTTGGGGTCAATTTGATCCCAGAGCACAGACAACGTAAGTTTTTTGAAAAAAGTACACTGTAGCGCATATTTTCAAGTTTTTTCAAGCGAATTTGCACCCAGGAGACAGGTCTTGGCTAGTTTTACCAAACTACCAAAAAATAGGAGAATCGGTTGAAAACTAAAAAAAATGGCAGCCACTCAAAGTGGCTTGGGATCATATTGACCCCAGAGCACAGACAAAAGGTTAAGGTGCTCATTGGGGCCAGTACGGCATGTTTTCGCAGCTATATACGAAAGCGTACACTAAATCACATGTTCCGCTGACTGGATTGATTTACCATTTTTACATGGTAATTTTAATTTTAGTTGTGCATTTCATTCATCAACAAAATCCACAGGCACGTCCTTACAAATCGGTGGGGAAAAATAACGCGTGTTTTAGGTGATCTCTGCTATATGGAAACGAGAAGTGGCTTGTCAGTCTGACAGTATGAGAAGCAAGTGATGAGATGAGATTGCCGTATTTAGCTGTTAGATCTTTGATTCCTTTTACTTTTAATGATTTTGGTGCGTGGACTTGAGTGTAGAAGGACGGATGACGCATTGCCATCCAGCAAATCTGATACACTGTGACTGATTTTTGTTACCAGTTTATCCAGGAAGAATAAAAAATACAGATCATGGTGCTACAAACAAACAGAGTGCACCACATGTACGATAGCGGGATAACTCGTCGCAAGCAGAAGATCCGCTCTGCAAGACACAGCTCCTAGTTGGGTTCGTTTGAGCCACACGGTTTGCTAGAACAGTTCTGAATCAGTCGCGATTGACTCGAATCGAGATCCATGTCACACAGTTTTGAGCTGGTAGCGCAGCTCTTTCGAACTGGACGACTACATGAACTGAGCTGAGAGTTCTCGCTTAACTTTTCAAAAGGACCTAAGTAACATTTTTTCATGAATTAATTTGAGTACTGCAATCAAAAGCTTTCATATTGGTCTGTTGATCAATATGATCAATGTTGGACATCATCCTCGATAATGCCGCAACAGCAGTCGAAGCCCTCTTGCACGCATAGTCGACATGGCTGGCGAAGGTCAGCTTGTCGTCTATTACGACCCCAAGGAGCTTTAAACTCCGCTTTGATGCGATCGTGACTTAACCCCGTGAATCAAGGCATGTTGAACCGACTTGCGATTGTTGACGATTACCACCTCCACGGTACAGGCCCACCGCCAGGCTAAGCCGGTATAACGAGAGCGCTTGCGCTGTTGAATGCGTTCATCACATCAAGTGTCACTAAAGCACATTATCGAATACCTCGCCTTTTCTGTTGAATCGTTATCTCGGCGGTCTTTACCACCGAGTTAGTAGCGTCCAACGTGGACTTACCCTTGCAAAAACCCGAACTGGTTGCTAGACAGGCCGTTCGTACCCTCTGAGTACGGGGGCAGCCTGTTGAGGATGATCCTCTCTAGCAACTTGCCCGTCGTGTCTATAAGGCAGATTGGTCTATGCGCCGATTGATCTATGATCGTCGCCCGGCGGCGTCCCGGCCTTCGGCAAGAACACCAGTTTCTGTCTTTTGCATCTTTCGGGGAATCTACACTCATCTAGGCATCTTTCATAGCTAGCCTGAACATGTTCGGATTAGCTAAGATTGCTGCCTTGAGAGTGCTGTTCGGAACTCCGTCGGGTCCTGAAGCTTTATTCGTTACCAGGGATTTGACCACCGCGAGTAACTCTTCGTTTGTCATTGGAGCCACCATTTCGGCCGCACCCATATTGCCTTGTGGTGCAGGAGGCCAGGGACTTGTGGCTCGGGACGTGAATAATACCTCGATAATCCTCGCCAACCTATCCGGAGACCGTTCGGGGGGTGAAGAGCTCCCTTTGGTCTTGGCCATCACAATTCTGTAGGCGTCACCCCACGGATACGCGTTGGCTCCTTCGCATAGGTTGTCAAAACACGCTCTCTTACTTGCTCTTGAGGGCCTTTTTAAAGGCCAGTTTCGCAGCTCGAAACACTTCACGGCAGTCCGCTTTTTCATCCTCGGTGCGGACACGTTGCATCCTTCGTCTAGCCTTGAGGCAGGTTGATCGAAGGGCCGCAATCTCGGGACTCCACTAGTATACCGGCCGTCTGCCATTTCTTGGCAGGGCTTTCCTCGCCATGGTGGCGTCACACGCGCGTGATAGGACAGCTACCAACGCATCCCCACTTAGACCTTCAGTGTTGGCTTCCAGTCCCAGGGCCGCGGTGAAAACTTCGCTGTCGAAGTGATTAGTTCTCCACCCCCGGACCGGACAGGGATCCCCGGACCTCGGATGTTGCACGCCATAGTTGATTTTAAAGCGAATTGCTAGATGATCACTATGGATGTAACCCATATCCACCATCCAGTCCAAGTCTGGTGCCAGACCGGGACTGACAAACGTTACGTCAATCCATGACTCGACCCTGTTCCTTCTGAACGTGCTAACGGAACCATCATTGACTAGCACTGCGTTGAACTTCGCTAGCGCCTCTAGTAATGCTTGACCCCTTCGATTGGTGCAGCGGCTGCCCCACTCCACTGCCTAAGCGTTAAAATCTCCTGCTATGACGACCGGCTTACGACCCACTAGGTCAGACGATAGCCTATCTATCATCTGATTGAACTTTTCTAATGGCCACCTTGGTGGGGCATAGCAGCTACAATAGAATACACCATTGATCTTAGCTATCGCTACACCCTCAGCAGAAGAGTGTACCATCTCTTGGAACGGGTACCATGGGCGTAGCCAGGATTTCGAGAAGGGGGGGGGGCCAACTTTTTTGGTCTTCTAAATCGTAGTTTTATAGTAGTTTTATAAAAACACATGAATATTAATGATTAAAACAATAATGGATTTAAAAATGCGTGATTTATTGCTCATCAGATATTTTTAAATAAAGTCAGAAAAATATAACGAACTTAGTATTCAGAAAGAATATAAAATCGGCTATAACAATTATTATAAAAATTATTCTTCCTTAAGTTTAAGAAAACTAGAACCATACATCTGAATTTCTAAACAAAAAACAGAAACAGAAAAATCAATATGCAAGCTTTCTCCAGGAATTCCTTCGACAATTGCTCCTGGCATTCTATCCGAAATTCTATCAGGGATTCTTTAGGAATGCCTCCAGCAACTTCTTCGGCAGTGTCTTCAGGAATTCCACCATAAATTTTGCCGGGAATTGATCCGAAAATTCCACCATTATTTACTCCAAGAAAATCTTCACGAACTTCTTTATAAGTTCTGCAGAATTCCCTGCAATAATTCAAATAATTTCGTCCCCATAATTTTTAAGAATAAGAATATTCCGTGGAAATTCCGCAGAATTGCCAGTAATTCCTAGAGGAATTCCTAGATTAATTCGCAATGAAATCCTGAAAGAATTCCGGTGGAAACTTCAAAATTTCCACTGGGAGATCCTCCAGGAGTTTCTCCGAAAATTCCTCCAGGAATTCTTCCAGGAGTTCCACCGGCATTCCACCAAGAATTTCTCTAGGATTTCCTTCGAGAATTATTCCGGTAGTTCTATCGGCAGTTCCTCCGAAAATTCTTCCGGGAATTTTGGCAGAATTGGAATTTACATAGGCTTCTTCAGGAATTTATATAGATTTTCCACCAGAAGCTCCTCCGAGAATTTCTCTGCGAGCTCCTCAGGGAATTCTCCGGGAGGTCCTCTGATGATGATGATGGTCCAGCTACAAACCCCAAATAAAGGTTTCATATAGACGAGATTTGTCTATAAGATAAATTCTCTTGTTTCCGAGAATGCTTCTGGTAGTTTCCCCGGGGTTACTTTGAAAATTCTCCCGGGAGTTTCTTCAGAAATTCTTCCAGAAAATTCCTTCGAGAGTTCCTCCGGGAATTCCACCAGCAATTCATCCGGGAGTTTCTCCGGAAATTCCTCCGGGAGTTCCACCAGAAGCTATTCCAGGAAATTATTCAGGATTTTTCAGGAAATCATTTAGGTTTTCTTCAGAAATTAAGCTGGAAATTCCTCCCGAAGTTCTTCCGATAGTTTCTCTGGGATCTCATCCGGGAGGTCCTCTAGGAATTCTTCTAGGAGTTCCTCCTGAAATTCCTCCGGGAGTTCTTAAGGGAGATCTTACGGGAAATCCTCCGGCAGTTCCTTCGGGAATTCCTCCGGGAGATCCACCAGTAGTTTCTACGAGAATCCCTCCGAGATTTTCACCTGCAGTTTCTCCGGGTGTTTCTCTGAAAAGGAATCCCCGGAGGAACTCCCAGAGTAATTTCCGGAAGAGCTCCTGGGATTTTCTTTAGGAATTTCCGGAGAAATTATCAGAAGAATTCTCGGAGGAACTGCCGGTGGAACTTTTGGAGGAATTTATTGAAGAACTACAGGAAGAATTTCCGGAGTAAATCCTGGAGGAACTCCCGTAAGAATTCTAGGATGAACTCCCAAAGGAACTTCCGTAAGAATTCCAGGAGGAACTCCTGGAAGAATTTTTAAAAGAACCTCCCGGAGGAATTCCCGTAAGAACTCCCAGAGAAATTCTCCGAGGAACTTCTGGAGGGATTTGTAGATAAATGTCTAAAGAAATGCTAAATGAATTCCTGGAAGAAAGCCCGATTGAATTCCCGAAGGAACTACTGGTGAAACTTCAGAGGAAGAGAAAAAATATTTCTGAAAGAACTTCCGAAATCCCATCTCCCGTGAAATTCCTGCCAAGTATCGTCCAGAAATTCCTTGTTAAGTTCCTGGAGGTATTACCGGAGAATTTCTTGGAAAAACTCCTGGAAGAACTCCCGGAGGAACTCCCACAAGCACTTCCGGAGGAATTCCCACATGGAAGTCCTGAAATAATTCTTAGAGAAGTTCCTAAAGGAATTTCCGAAAAAATATCTGAAGGAATTCCCAGAAAAATACCAGGAGGAATTAATGCAGAAATTCCCAGATGAAATCCTGAAAGTATTCCCAGATGAATTGCTGAAGAAAATCTCTGCGGATTGTTCCGAAGAAATTTGTGGAAGAACTCTTGGCACTGCAGATATCCGAGCAAATTCGGAATGAAGTCCGGAAGGAATTCTAGTACACTTACGCGAAAAAACTCCCGGAGAAATTCCTGAAGGAATTCCTGGAGAAGTACCTGAAGAAACTCCCGAAAAAATACCTGTAAGAATTTCTGGGGAAATACTTGGACGAATTCCAGGAGAAATTCATGAAGATATTTCTAGAGGATTTCTTGAAGGATATTCTGTAGTAATTGCGAAAAGAATTTCAGATTGGAATGCTAGATGATTTCGCTATTGAATGTTTGGAGGTATTCCTGGAAGTAATCCCGGAGGTATTAAAGGAAGAGTTCCGAGAGGAATGCCCGGAGAAGTTCCTAGAAGAATTTCCGAAGGAATTTCTTATAGATTTACAAGTGAAATTATGGAGCTAAATCGGAGTATTTCCGTCAAAAAATTTTGAAGAAACTTCTGGTAGAATTTTGGGAAGAAATTCCGTATGTATTCTTGACGGAACTCTCGAATGCATGCATGAAGAAAATGCCGGATTCTTCCTGAAGAGAGAATAGCCGATGAAATATCTAGAAGTAAATCTTGGAGAGAAGAAAAGATATCTTCAAGGAATTTCCTCGTGAATTTCCTAAAAAAAAAATAGTGGGGGGTTTCTAGATAAAGAGGAATTACAATTACATGAGAAGGATTTTCCAACGATTTTCAGAGGAATTTGTGGATAACTTTCCGGAGGAATTTAGAAGTTCCCAGGGGAGCTTCTAGGATTTCAAGGAGAATTTATGAGCACGAAATGTTTCGAGTTGTTTTGAACTTTCATATATTATGGATCCTGGATGCCCTAATAAGTTTTGGGAATTTTTTTAATTTCAACCACCTATTTCTGTATATGATTGGATCGTAAAGTGCACATGTTTGAGGGAATTCATTTCAGTACCCGTTCAATCTTTCCACAATTTAGGGGGGGGCGACGGCCCCCCCCTGCCCCCCCTTGGCTACGCCCATGTCGGGTACCGTCCCGTCGTGCAAATAGCCGCCATCCTAGACCCGTCCGCCACCGCCAATTGCCGTTATTGACAGAGACGTTGTACGGGTCGGACAGGAGGACGACATCGGTCCTAGACTCCGAGACCGACTGCCACAGATTCAGCCATGTTACTTTTTCTTATTTTTCTCTCCAATGGGTCCCGCAGACCCACCCATAACGCGGTTACAGGCTTGCTTTATAACATTCATGCGCCTTGTGCCCTTCTCACCATAACGACGACACAGGTTGCTACGGCCTGGGCCTTCACCGTTGAAGGACTTGTGTCCCAACTCTAGGCACCGATAGCACCTGTCCACTGAAGGCGGCTGGAGTTTCCACAATGGACATACTGATCAGCCGGTCTTCAACTTCCCTTGTTCGGTCGCTGAATGACCTGGTTCGTAGGAATGGCTGACGGATAACGTTAAACCTGGTCGTTATAGTCGATGGTTTATACTCGCACGATTAGTCGACGGATGTTAAAACTCGAAGGATTGCCGATGGATCATGGGGCGCGTGTTGATTTTTCCCAAAGGCGAATTGTTTCGTTGGTAGTGCTCTCCCTCCAGCTAGCAAAAACTTTGCACAAAATAAAAGTTTGCAGGGAAATTCACTTATGAACTATCCTCTGTGGACTATGAACTGTCAACTCAATGGACGCAGTGGTTCTACGCCCCAACAAAAAAATCCTCTGTCACTGTCAAAAACCATGCCATATTTCTAGCATCTTAGCTATCACGAAAGCGTGCATGCTGCTACCAAGCAAAGCCGCTCCCACTAGAGCAAACAGTGTTCTGAGCCGACCCTCCTCATTTTGGCAGATAACAAGTTTTTGAAAATCGCAGTCAAAATCATTCTCACACAGATATACGTTTGTTTGTAACGCTTGACGGTAACAACATCTCACTTATGATTTCTCGTTTCACACTTCATAGTGAGAAATCAGAAGAAACTGAGAAGTTATATTTAAGACGTCTTGACTTTCCGGCTAAATAATCACCCGCTCATAGAAACGTCATTTTCGGCTCTGTGAACCGTTCTGCCAAATCCTTTTCGTACGACCTTGTATCTCGTTTGACCAAATCCGCTATTCAGCCGAGTAATCTATTCGGCTAAACGACCTATTCGACTGTAGCCAAATTACATGTTTGACCAAATAACATTTCCGATCGAATTACATACATAGCCGTATGATCTGCTCGGCCGAGCGACATTTTCAGCCATATGAATTTTTCGGCGGTATGACCTGTACCGCTAAATGCCATATTTGGCCGAATGATTTGTTCAGCAAAACGATATTTTTGCTGATTGATCTGTTCCACCAATCCTTTCTTTCGGCCCAATGACTTGTTTGGCTATCGTTATGTTTGGTTTAGTCGATCAAAATATTCGGACAACTAGGTTTAAGCCTCATAACCGTTTCGGTTAAATTGGATTCGGCTAGGTGACAATCGGGGGCCCTCCTTAGCCGTGCGGTAAGACGCGCGGCTACAAAGCAAGACCATGCTGAGGGTGGCTGGGTTCGATTCCCGGTGCCGGTCTAGGCAATTTTCGGATTGGAAATTATCTCGACTTCCCTGGGCATAAATATATCATCGTGTTAGCCTCATGATATACGAATGCAAAAATGGTAACCTGGCTTAGAAACCTCGCAGTTAATAACTGTGGAAGTGCTTAATGAACACTAAGCTGCGAGGCGGCTCTGTCCCAGTGTGGGGATGTAATGCCAATAATAATAATAAGAAGAAGAAGGTGACAATCGGCCTGACGTGTTATACGGTTAAGTGGCATTCGGCCAAATGGCTTTTGGCCGAATGACATTCTGACAAACGATCATTGCTCCTTATGTAACAATTTCGTTAAAAACGTTGAAGATTGATATGGCTTGAAAGTATCCAGATATATGTCCTCAGCTGGTGCCAGGAATCGATTCCGGGTGCCCAAAACTGACCAAGGTTCAAAAAGCATTGTCCCTATTCCACGTGGACAGGTTTTGATCAATTTTAGATATCCTCTCACTTCCTTTGTGTTCCGTATTCTCCCGGAAAAGACCGGAGGTAGTCTCAATATCTAGGAATCTCCAACTTTTTTTTTTCGTGAAGAATCGTAAAGTTTGATATGTCACAAGGCTTTTTTTTCAAAAACCGAATTCAAGACTTCCACAGGGTCTCCGGAATCCGTTCCGGGTGTCCCGGGATGTTTTTTTTTTCTATAAATCCAAACGGATCAAAATTGATAATAGAACTCTGCCCTAGCAGCATACTTGTCCTACGAAAGTTACTGCAACTTATATGTTACCATTAACCATTTTCGTTGGTTGTGTGCCCCTCGGGTGAAGTTAGTTTTATTTTATCACTTACAAAAATGCCGAAGATTGATATGGCCCCGCTAGAACCCCGGGACCGGTTCCAGGGTATCCAAAAACTGGTCATCATGCTTCCAAATTCGATCAGAGTCATCGCTTATAAGTTTTCTCCATGATACGGGTGTGAAAAGACGAATTACAAACAAGAAAGTTCAAAATGTTCTACATGGCCACCCGATTTACCCCACTGGAATTACGTTTAAATCCGGAACCGTTAAACCGACACATCAGCCCTCTAGGACTGTGATAATTTCCGGTTTGTGTCTGAAAATTTTGGATTATTTTGCTTTTTTCCTCGCCTAACTGTATATCAATCGCTAACATGAACAATCAAATTGTTCATATGTATTTAATAAAAATTTGAACCAAACAAATACACTTCTGTTTCATACGTCGTGATTCTTCTGAATGATCACTCAAGTTATTTATAGGTAAATTTCTGCTGACCGAAAAAAAATCATATCTAAAACAGCGGTGTTCCTAATCGGTCTGATTGAGCACGCTCCAACCACACTAATTATAATTAGCAGAAATTATAGAATTGAAGCAGAAATTATTAACCCGCATTCGTGGCGTTCAAAATCGAATTCAAATGTCGAACGTAATCTAACTTAAGATGTATGTTCAATGAGTCTACTAGAAGCTCAAAGTCTACTAGAAGCTTCTAAAGACACTGTAGCACTATGTTTATATCAAATCCCCCTTTATCGGAAATTTCGCTTGAATAACTATGGATGTAAATGATCACTTATAAAAGTTCATCATCATAAACATCTACCGTAACAGTTCATCAACTAAACTCATATGAATTAGCTACAAATTTCCTTAAATCGATAAATTTCAATTAACGAACCATTCCTACTTCTCATTTTCCAAATTCTCAGACCTTCCATCCACACCAGATAGTTCCTACAAAGTATTTTGGTGAAGTACACGCGTGAAGATCTAACTCGTTTGTTTGGAATACGGAGTATGCTCTCAACAACCAACGTAAACAACAGTCGCGGCATATGCAAACAGTGCCAAATTTGCAAATAATCAAACAGGCAATTCCGCTGCACCGCACGATAGTAACCGGAGTAACAGCTGGCTCCCGCCAGTGGCTGTTTATAGGAACGGTTATTCGAACGAAAGCATACTAACGACGACGTCTGCGTTTGGGTGGCTAGAAATGCGATAGAAAAGAGAACATGCAAGTGGAATGCACGCACTTCTCGCATTTGCCAGCGACAGAAGAAGCTAAGTGTCGCCAGAAGTAAGTTGGTACGAAAGGAAAGTGACCATCCCATCATCGATCGGAGTCAGTGGCCAGCCACGTAAACCTGCGCCACGACGGGTCGCCGCCGTCCTCGTTGTCGCCACAGATTGAGATTGATTAGGCGACGAAGCCCTTTTCCTTCGCACTGACTACGAGATACGGCCCATCCTCTTCTGCAGGCCCGTGTGGTGGATGCAAATCAAAGCATCCGAACACAAGTCGCCCCTCGTGTGTTATCATCGTTGCCTGTGCACCAGTAGAAGTGATAGTAAGTGGCAACCACTCAGTAAATACGCGTTGCGCGAGTTAGTGTCGCCTTAATAATAGTGGAGAAGACGCTGCGAAATAAGAAGTGATCAGTGCGAAGAAGACTCGAGCCGGGAGAAAACGAGGTACGTAGACGGTGTCTTGAAATGTGAATATTATCGAAATTGCACCACTTTGGAGGGTTTTTAAACGAAATAAAATATTCCATAGGCCATCATATTCTGTATAGCAATGTACCTTCCATAATCTATTTAAAGTATTGGTATGAAAATTGCAAGATTTTTCAAAAAGTAACATAATTTAAGGAACTGTACCTAAAATTCATATTGAAAATTATGCCTAACGGTTCGAACCCATATATTACTGATTGTAGTCAATTTGGTCGATTTTTTTTGTGATCACAGCATCATCAATTTGCGTTTTTTTTCAGAAATATTATAGGAATTTCTACGGAAAGTTCTTCGAAATTATCTAAGCAAACTTTTCATAATTTCCACTGAGGCTAACTCGCAGTATTCTTTGTAGTTTATGCGGGAATTTGTTCGGAATTCCCAAAGAAATTTATTCGGAAATGTTAATTCCAAATTTGTAGTTCAAATTTTCCGAAGGAAATTCTTCAGAACTCTTCGTTCTGAAATTGTTTGTTTGGGAAATTGTTGGATATTTTCATGAGTTTCGACGAGATTTTTTAGGGAAATTCTTTGAAAATTTTGAGATAAATGCTTTGGAGCATCCACCGGGAAATCGTTAGAATTTCTATTGGAGAGTGCAAGATTGGACGCGTTCGTATTAGGAGTCCGTCTTAGGGGCCCTCCTTAGCCTAGTGGTAAGACGCGCGGCTACAAAGCAAGACCATGCTGAGGGTGGCTGGGTTCGATTCCTGGTGCCGGTCTAGACAATTTTCGGATTGGAAATTGTCTCGACTTCCCTGGGCATAGAAGTATCATCGTGTTAGCCTCATGATATACGAATACAAAAATGATAACTTGGCATAGAAACCTCGCAGTTAATAACTGTGGAAGTGCTTAATGAATACTAAGCTGTGAGGCGGCTCTGTCCCAGTGTGGGGATGTAATGCCATTAAGAAGAAGAAGAATTTAGGACGCATAGTAGTCGCGAGTTTTGGGTTTATGTTTTTTGAAGTCAGCGAGTAAATAAATTAGTGCAAGATTGAACGCGTTTGTACTAGGACGTGGGAAAGTCGCGAGATCCGGGTTTGTGTAAGTATCATCGTATGGTATACAAATGCAAATAAATGGTAATATGGCTTAGAAACCTCGCAGTTAATAACTGTGGAAGTGCTGCCTGAACACTGTGAGGCGGCAATGTCCCAGTGGGGACATACTGCCAAAACGAAGAAGGAGAAGTAATGTAGGTTCACAGAATTCTGTTTTTACAAGCAAATTCATTTTACTACAAATGTTGTGGCGCTTTCAAACAGCAGCTTAGTATTCACCTCATTTGTTATAATAAATACTAACACGTCTTTTTTCTATAATATTGCACTGCGTGAGTTTAGAGAAATACTCATTAAAAATGATCATTTTCACCTGAAATTCCACCTGGTCCACTTTTCATTTTATTGTCGCATTATTGCCAATAGAAAAATAATCCCATAGCAAATAATTTGCAATCACTTTCAATAACGTTCAATTATTTGGTCAAGCCAAATATGTACCACCAACATAAAACGCAAACAGAAAATCTGAACGATCAGAACCAGGGTAGTTTTGTGGAGGTTTCTCAAGAGTTTGGATTTTTAGTCAGAAAAATCGTGCTGAAGAGATGAATCTTATTCTAAAAAGACACTTATTTTCATTACTCATGGTACAACCATCATAATTTGCAGCGATCGATGAGCTTCACCTTGATTAATTTATGTAGGAGAAATAATCTAGACGAACAGTGATCAGTAGCGTAATTTTAAATGGCTTTACTATTGATTAAACCACGCTAATATTTGTCAAAACTACATATAAGAAATGAACCGTTTCTTTGAGAAACTACATATGTAACATTTTTGCCAAAATGAGGTTTTTATATTTTCTGAATCCTCGTCCAAAAATACATATTCTGGCAAAAAATACGAAAAAAAATTTTTTGTTCAGGAATGTATGAAAAAAATTTCGTTTGTTTGAGAAACTACATATGTCCACGTACTTTGAAGAGCAATTGTGGAGTACTGCTTACATTTTTTGCACTGAAAATGCCCCAGGGTGTTGAGTTTTGCCAAAAACTATTGATCTGTATCGAAGAAATCGAAAGATTCGGTGCAAATTTGTTAAAAAACAGTTTTTTGTTGTTTTCTCGAAATAGTGTAAAATGGACTTATGCAGTTTCTCAAACAAATGATTCAAATGTGATCCTTACTAAATGATGATGATGATGATGATGATACTACCATCTATTGTAGCAAGGCACCTGCCGATAGCACTGGCCATATCTGACAAACGATTTGATCATGATTATATTATTGTTTGTATTTCATCAAACTCCTGTATGAAGGGCCAAAAATGGGTGGGGTGGTTCCATAAGCAGAGACACTTATGCGAATCCACGGGATGAATAGAGAATCTCCTTCCAGAAGAAAGTTAGTACATACAATAATATAGCCTAGCCCTCGCTTCCCAGATTGACCCAATAGATGGGGAGAAGAGCCCGCCCTTTATCCACGAGATGTTAACAATAAGAAGTTGGCGATTCCACTCTTCCTATCCAAATCGCTTCAATCGGGTGCCCTGATGATTTTTTTTTGGTAATAATCATATGGTTTCAATATAATTTGGTAAATATATATAATATATTATATAATGGAATTCTCTCACCAAGTTTCAATTCGCATGTCCTGGATGAAGGAGGACCTTTCTTCAACACCAGCTTGTTTTTGATTTATGCTGTCTTCAGAGATGGGAAACTGATAGTTCGGAATATTCTTCATTCTGATTCAAAGATCGAAAAATAGATTTCTTGATTTCTGAAAAGATGAAATGAAAATGACGGATGGCAGTATCACAGATAATAACATGAGCGTTTTGATTAAAATGAATATGTATTTTAACGATGAAGAATTATTTCCATACTTAAAAAAAAAAGCTCCTGGCTTTTTGGCAGCACGGTGCGGCTAGAAGTTTTTGGGCCAAGGTGATTTTTTATTCGGTTTGAGGATATATTTCATTTACGTATTTTGCTTTTCTTATGCATAAACTGATTCATATTTATGTAACAAATTAAAATTGAAAATATTTTTTTCGATTTTGTTACATTTTTTTTCTCATCACCCCAAACTTTGTCAGGGGGTGATGAAATCGGAATATTACTGTTTTAGCAATTATAAATCTTCGCCAAGGCGACAAAAGAAAAAAAATCAAAATCTTTAGAACTTCTTGCTTTCATTCAGTGCGTAGTGGAAAACTAGTGTAGAAAAGTGTAGTGTAAATTAGTGAAATTCGTTGATTTTAATGGCGATGTTGCGTGCCTTTACTAGGATACTGCTCCGGTTTTCAATTTCATAGTTTCTATGTTATTCGTGTAAATATAGCATGAATAGTTAGCAAATATATGAACATTTTGTAAGTTTCATTTTATTCATTTTTGTATTAAGGAAAAGTCTGCAGATGTAAAAAAAAATGCTAGAGAGTCGGTGGAAGTTTCGATAACTCAGAATTATGTTTTTGTTTGACAGGATCTGCTTTACAGTAACTGGTGTAAAGTTATAGAATACATTACATACATACAATTACAATTAAATTACATACACATTACACAACACACTAAACACAAAAAAAATGATACATGTGTCACTTAGTTCAAGATGACGCCAAACTCTGCTTGCACAAATGTGATGCTCGAAACTTTCCACAACTGCCCGAAACAAGATTCTATAGCACAGCTTGTTTTTTGATATCCCTCTCTCTACTTCTTGTCTGGTGGAGATAATATCCGTTTGTCCGGTACAATTTTTCGCAAACACGACCTTCAAGCAGGGATTGAGCTTCGTTATCATCTAGTATTCGGCAACAACCCACCCCAGAGGCGGACTTCCGAAAAGTGTTGTATGGCTACCTTTAGACAAAGTTGTAGAGGAAAATAACGCTAGTAGTCTGCTATACAACACTCTTCGGAACTCCGCGTCCAGAATGAGCTATTGGCCGAACACCAAATGACAACGAAATGGTAAGTTCAATCCCTGCTCTCAAGTCTTCATTTCTGCATATCTTTTCTCCGATGTGTAGCACTTTCACTTTACAACGCTACGGCAACTCTACCAACGGAGACGCGGTAAACCGTACAAGGAAGATCACTATAGCTTCTCAACAAGATTACTATAAAAACAGCCTCTATAAGGGCAATAACCTAACTATTAGCTGACAATTATTATTCAAAGCAAAAAATATAACGAAAATGACACTCGCGAAAATTTTCCAGCTTGTTCATTTTATTGGACGGTTTTGATATGACAAAACTCGTTTAAAATCTATGTATGACAGTCAATTATGTAAAAACTAGATTATTTGTACATGGTGAAAAGAACCTTACTATTTAATATTTAATGATTTGTTGTACTGTCATACTATAATAAGTAATGTGATCCTTACTAAAATACCAAAAATATGTCTATGAAACCACCCCACATGGGACCCGAGTAGCACACATGTTGTCGAAACTTTTATATGACCAAATTCGGTCACATTTGAGTGACTGCATTCACAGCTGCTTCAAGTATGCTGCTTGGGGAATGCCGAGGAAATATCTAACCTGAAAATTTTCTGATCGAACGGATACAACTCAGCCACCTCCAGTATGGTCTGGCATTTTTCTGACACAGGTAGGTAAAATGGTTAGATGATAATATCCTTGGAAATGTAATAAAAAATCACTAGGTTTTCCGAAATATTTATGTTTTGAATGTCTGAATCGTTTTCGAACTCAAACAATAAATTTGTACATTTCCATCTGGATTAATCACTACGTTTTTGATAATTTACTTTTAAATCCAAAAAGTGTAACAAATATAAAAGTAAATTGATCAGAGAGAGTTTGCTGTTAAAAAATACCTCTGGGTTCAATAATTTCGAAGCGGTAATGATTGCTAGCCAAATGCTGGATATAATAATTTTGGCTCCGTTTTTTTCTCCGCATCTGAGCCTTTGAAATTGGGTTTAAAATAAAAGAACATAAATAACATTCATTCATAGCATTTGATTCATGAAGAATATTTAAAAAAAATTAAAGAAATAACTCGTGAGTGACTTATGACTAATGGGTGATATAAGATTAGAATTTGTAAAAGAAACAAAAAAGTTCTAGGCCAACATTTAAAAAGGGCGTAACTGCCAAAATTTATTCCTTCTGATTCTTCGTCTACATATATAGCTATATATGTGGACTTAGAAACAGAAGGAATAAATTTTGGCTGTAACGCCTTTCTCAAATGTTAGTCTAGAGTTGTTCATGACCCCTCGGTAGATTTTTTTTAAATACTTGGGAATGAAAAATAAGAATCAATGATTTCACGTAGTTGAAATTTTAGCGATGCCCATTTTTTGCGATAATGTTTTTCTACCAAGAACGCCGTGAGCAGGTTATTATCGACCATCGTGTGGCGGAACACTGGACGGATTCCACGCCAAATCTGAAAAGGGCGTAACAGTCAAAATTTATTCCTTCCGATTCTTCGTCCACACAACGAATCAGCAGGAATAAATTTTGACTGTTACGCCCTTTTCAAATGTTGATCAAGGAATGACTGATGAAATTAGAATTTTTTAATGTGAAATTTTCCTGAAACAAATAAATTATACCTCGCGTTTCCAGAGGCAAACTCGACAAAGAGGGTTAGGGACAAAAGGTCAAAAGACAAAAGGTCGAAGGACAAAAGGCCGAAAGACAAAAGGTCGAAGGGGAAAATGGTCGAAAAGGACAAAAGGTCGAAAGGACAAAACGTCGAACGGGACAAAACGTCGAACGGGACAAAACGTCGAACGGAACAAAACGTCGAACAGGACAAAAGGTCCAAAGAGACAAAAGGTTGAAAAGAATTAAAGGTCGAAAGGGACAAAAGGTCGAAACAGACAAGAATCTGAAACGGACAGAATCAATCTCGCACAATAAAAGTTTTATTCATATCTTGAATCAACAATCTTTTGTATCTCTAATAGAACTGTCTAGATATTCATAATATTGTTTCATATTAATTACTCCTTTTTTGAAAATTGCTCATTCTTCAACTTTGATTGATGAGATGAGTGTATTATTTCTGCTTGAAGTCAAATGCATTTCATAAATTCGTTTGGAATACACCCTACTTGTAATCAAGTAGTTTTTGATTTACCTTTTGTCCTTTTCGACCGTTTTGTTCGACCTTTTGTCCTTTTTGACCTTTTGTCCCTTTCGACCTTTTGTCCCTTTAGAACTTTTGTCTCCTTCGACCTTTTGTCCCTTTAGAACTTTTGTCTCCTTCGACCTTTTGTCCAATCGACCTTCTGTCCCTTTCGACGTTTTGTCTTTTCAACATTGTGTCCTTTCGACCTTTTGTACTTTCGACTTTTGTCTTTCGACCTGTTATCCTTTCTACCTTTTGTCTTTCGACCTTTTGTCATAGATTCCGGCAAAGAAGCCACGAATAACTGTCATATTATTATTTTGGCGTCGCAGCAAGCGTTAAATAAAATGATGACAGCTATTAGTGGTTCTATTCAAATGTTGGTCTAGACTTGTTACTGAAGTTCTGAAATTTTTACCGTAAGTTCTTCGGAATTACAGCAAGATTTTTTTTTTTGAATTTCTACAGAACATTCATAGGTACAAAAATGTCTGTGGGAAATTGCTCGGAATTTCGAAGGAAAGTTACCGTTTTGACTCAAATCCCGAACAGACTCTCATTCTGAACACTCAATACATGGCGATTTATCAAACATATTCCGTTTTCATTGCATAAATAAATGAATTATCACGTCAGGCGTACAGAATAAGGACATTTGAATTGTTCAACAGTGTGAAACGTTACAAATTTTAACCGCATGCGAGGTGCTGGCAAAATTAATGAAATTCACAATAAAGTATGTACATTTATTTATTTATTTATCATCAGACTAAGGCCGGAGTGGCCTGTGCTGCACATAAAAGACTTCTCCATTCAGCTCGGTTCATGGCTGCACTTCGCCAACCACGCAGTCTGCGGAGGGTCCGCAAGTCGTCCTCCACCTGATCGATCCACCTTGCCCGCTGTGCACCTCGCCTTCTTGTTCCCGTCGGATCGTTGTCGAGAACCATTTTCACCGGATTACTGTCCGACATTCTGGCTACGTGCCCGGCCCACCGCAGTCTTCCGATTTTCGCGGTGTGAACGATGGATGGTTCTCCCAACAGCTGATGCAGCTCGTGGTTCATTCGCCTCCTCCATGCACCGTCCGCCATCTGCAACCCACCATAGATGATACGCAACACTTTCCTTTCGAAAACTCCCAGTGCGCGTTGGTCCTCCACGGGCATCGTCCAGGTCTCGTGTCCGTAGAGAACTACCGGTCTTATAAGCGTTTTGTAGATAGTCAGTTTGGTACGGCGGCGAACTCTATTCGATCGAAGCGTCTTGCGGAGTCCAAAGTACGTACGATTTCCAGCCACTATGCGTCTCCGAATTTCTCTGCTGGTATCGTTATCGGCGGACACCAGTGAGCCCAAGTACACGAATTCTTCAACCACCTCGATTTCGTCACCACCGATAGAAACTCGTGGTGGGTGGCTCACATTGACCTCTCTTGAGCCTCTTCCTATCATGTACTTCGTCTTCGACGTGTTGATGACTAGTCCAATCCGTTTAGCTTCGCTTTTCAGTCTGATGTAGGCTTCCTCCATCCTCTCAAAGTTACGTGCCATGATATCAATGTCGTCGGCGAAACCAAATAACTGGACGGACTTCGTGAAAATCGTACCACTCGTGTCAATCCCTGCCCTTCGTATTACTCCCTCCAAAGCGATGTTGAATAGCAGACACGAAAGACCATCACCTTGCCGTAACCCTCTACGGGTTTCGAAGGGACTCGAGAAAGCCCCTGAAACTCGAACTACGCACATCACCCGATCCATCGTCGCCTTGATCAACCGTATCAGTTTATCCGGAAATCCGTTTTCGTGCATTAGCTGCCATAGCTGGTCCCGATCGATTGTATCATATGCGGCTTTGAAGTCGATGAATAGATGATGTGTGGGCACGTTGTATTCGCGGCATTTCTGCAATACCTGACGTATGGCGAACACCTGGTCTGTGGTAGAGCGTTCACCCATAAATCCCGCCTGGTACTGCCCCACGAACTCTCTTGCAATTGGTGTTAGTCGACGTTAGTTAGTGGTGCCTTTCTCGCGCATTAAAAAATAAGAAAAACACATAAGGCAGAAAAACAATGTTTTTTATATACCTTTTTTATATAACTTTGGAACGCAATGACCGATCGGGCTAATTTGACACATTTGATTTTATATGTAGACGATGAATCAGAAGGAATACATTTTGACTGTTACGCCCTTTTCAAATGTTGATCTAGAAATGACGGATGAAATTAGAATTTTTTAATGTGAAATTTTCCTGAAAAAAATAAATTATACCTCGCGTTTCCAGAGGCAATCTCGGCAGAGAGGGTTAGGGACAAAAGGTCGAAAGACAAAAGGTCGAAGGACAAAAGGTCGAAAGACAAAAGGTCGAAGGGGAAAATGGTTCAAAAGGACAAAAGGTCGAAAGGGACGAAAAGGCGAAAAGGACAAAAGATCGAAAGGGACAAAAGGTCGAAAGGACAAAACGTCGAAAAGGACAAAAGGTCGAAATAGACAAAAGGTTGAAAAGAATTAATGGTTGAAAGGGACAAAAGGTCGAAATAGACAAGAAGCTGAAACGGAGAGAATCAATCTCGCACAATAAAAGTTTTATTCATATCTTGAATCAACAATCTTTTGTATCTATAATAGAACTGTCTAGATATTCATAATATTGTTTCATAAAAATTACTCCTTCTTTGAAAATTGCTCATTCTTCAAGTTTGATTGATGAGATGAGTGTATTATTCCGGCTTGAAGTCAAATGCATTTGATAAATTCGTTTGGAATACACCCTACTTGTAATCAAGTAGTTCTTTATTTACCTTTTGTCCTTTTTGACCTTTTGTCCCTTTCGACCTTTTGTCCCTTTAAAACTTTTGTCTCCTTCGACCTTTTGTCCAATCGACTTTCTGTCCCTTTCGACGTTTTGTCTTTTCAACATTTTGTCCTTTCGACCTTTTGTACTTTCGACTTTTTGTCTTTCGACCTTTTATCCTTTTTACCTTTTGTCATAGATTCCGGCAAAGAACCCACGAATAACTGTCTTATTATTATTTTGGCGTCGTAGCAAGCGTAAAATAAAATGATGACAGCTATTAGTGGCTCTTTTCAAATGTTGGTCTAGACTTGTTACTGAAGTTCTGAAATTTTTACCGCAAGTTCTTCGGAATTGCAACAGGATTTTTTTGAATTTCTAGTTCTAGTTCTAGGGGCAGGCTGGCCGATTGTCTGTTGTTAAAAGGCTTTTGGGCTTTTGGTATTAGGTTTCCCATGTGCCGACATAATTTCAGGTGGTTTTGTCTTGCCTTTTGCACGTTTGTTGTTTTTCGTGCGCCTCAACGGAGATAGATACAAAAGGAATTTTTGAAATTACAAAAAAAAATCTAAGTGCTTGATTTTTAATTAGTTTCAGATATTTTTTGATTCCTCCGGAAGTTCCTCCATGAATTGCTCCGAAAGTTTTTCCTCCGGAAGTTCTGCCACGAATTTCTCCGAAAGTTCTTTCAGGAATCCCTCCGGAAGTTCTTTCAGGAATCCCTTTCATAGCAGCACAATCCACACCAATTTGGTTGCAGCAACTCAAATGTGATCAATTTCGGTTGTATAGGGGTTACAGTAATTTTTGTGCAACATGTGTGCTGCTCGGGTTCGGAAGCTCCTACAGGAATTAATTCGGAAGTTCCTCCAGGAATTCCTCCGGGAGTTCCTCCAGGAATTCCTCCGGGAGTTCCTCCGGGAGTTCCTCCAGGAGTTCCTCCAGGAGTTCCTCCAGGAGTTCCTCCGGGAATTCCTCCAGGAATTCCTCCAGAAGTTCCTCCACGAATTCCTCCGGAAGATCTTCCAGGAATGTCTTCGGAAGTTCCTCCAGAAATTTCTCCGGAAGTTCCTCCAGGAATTCCTCCGGAAGTTTCTCCAGGGATTCCTCCGGAATTTACTCCAGGGATTCCTCCGGAATTTCCTCCAGGAATTCCTCCGGAATTTTCTCCAGGAATTCCTCCGGAATTTCCTCCAGGAATTCCTCCGGAATTTCTTCCAGGAATTCCTCCGGAATTTCCTCCAGGAATTCCACCGGAAGTTCCTCCAGGAATTCCACCGGAAGTTCCTCCAGGAATTCCACCGGAAGTTCCTCCAGGAATTCCACCGGAAGTTCCTCCAGGAATTCCTCTGGAAGTTACTCCGGAAGTTCCTCCAGGAATTTCTCTGGAAGATCCTCCAGAAATTCCTCCGAAAGTTCCTCCAGGAATTCCTCCGGAAGTTCCTTCAGGAATTCCACCGGAAGTTCCTCCGGGAATTCCACCGGAAGTTCCTCCAGGAATTCCACGTGAAGTTCATCCAGGAATTCCACCGGAAGTTCCTCCAGGAATTCCACCGGAAGTTCCTCCAGGAATTCCTCTGGAAGTTACTCCGGAAGTTCCTCCAGGAATTCCTCTGGAAGATCCTCCAGGAATTCCTCCGAAAGTTCCTCCAGGAATTCCTCCGAAAGTTCCTCCAGGAATTCCTCCGGAAGTTCCTCCAGGAATTCCTCCAGAAGTTGCTCCGGAAGTTCCTCCAAGAATTTCTCCGGAAGTTTCACCTTCGGAAATTCCCACGAAAGCTCCTCCAGGAATTCTTCCGGAAGTTCCTCCAGCAATTCCTCCGGAAGTCTCACCAGGAATTCCTCCGGAAATTCCTCCAGGAATTCCACCGGAAGTTCCTCCAGGAATTCCACCGGAAGTTCCTCCAGGAATTCCACCGGAAGTTCCTCCAGGAATTCCACCGGAAGTTCCTCCAGGAATTCCACCGGAAGTTCCTCCAGGAATTCCACCGGAAGTTCCTCCAGGAATTCCTCTGGAAGTTACTCCGGAAGTTCCTCCAGGAATTCCTCTGGAAGATCCTCCAGGAATTCCTCCGAAAGTTCCTCCAGGAATTCTTCCGGAAGTTCCTCCAGGAATTCTTCCGGAAGTTTCTTCAGGAATTCTTCCGGAAGTTTCTTCAGGAATTCCTCCGGAAGTTCCTCCAGAAATTCCTCCGGAGGTTCCTCCAGGAATTCCTCCGGAAGTTCCTCCAGAAATTCCTCCGGAAGTTCCTCCAGGAATTCCTCCGGAAGTTCCTCCAGGAATTCCTCCGGAAGTTCCTCCAGAAATTCCTCTAAAAGATTTCATTCTGCAGAAATTCCTAAATTACTAAAAGAACGAATGTCAGGATAGATTTTTAAGAAAATAATATTTCTATGTTTGCCCGATCATTAGCAACGATCTAATGGCCAAGTTGATTTTTAAAAACCCTTGACTTTTTTTCGCACTTTTTCGCATTTTCTATGTAAGTTTCGGAGACCCACAGTGTTATATACCAATCGACTTAGCTCGACGAGCTGAGCACATGTCTATCTGTCCGTGTGTATGTGTGTGCACAAAAGACAACTTTTCATATAATAATCTTCAACCGATTTTCTCGCTATTTGGGGAAGGGTCATTTGGTCGATGTCACTAGGCCGAAAGTTGTTTTGCCTAATATACCATTCGGCCGAACAGACCATTAGGGCGAAAATCTTTTGGCCGAATGGGTCATTTGGCTGAAAGGGTCGTTTAGACGAAAGGGTCATTAGGCCGAAAGGGTCGTTTGGCCGAATGGGTCATTCGGCCTAAAGAGTCGTTTGGTCGAAAGAATAATTTGGCCGAAAGGGTCGTTTGGCCGAATGGGTCACTTGGCCGAAATGGTCATTCAGCCGAAAGGGTCATTTGCCCGAAAGGGTTATTTGGCCGAAAGGGTCATTTGGCCGAAAGAGTCGTCGAAATCAGCTACATACTAGATGCAGTTGTTTACTAGTAACCATCCAATGATTTTGTTTTAAAAACTTCACTGGAAAAAATACAAACAAAAAAGTAAGCAATTGTCATATGAACTTGTCTTGAAATAGGTTATGGAATTTTGACAGGAAATACCATTTCAAATAATGACTAGCACTTTACAATAAAGCTAGATTAAACTAAACTTAGGGGTTAAATGCTCTAAACCCATTAACTTACTGCCTTAATAATCCTTTCATAGCTATCAGCGCGCAACCACAAATATTTATTTTATACCAAAACCACTTGTAATAGAAAGCTTTGAAGCTTATCTTTTGAATGTGCATTGATTTGGCTGCCACTTTTTGCAACCTTGCGAGATATTTTGGTGTGATAATGTTTAATTTTGTTCGTAATTCTCTATTTTCCTTCTATAAATTGAAATTATTGTTATGATTTCGTAATTGAATTATTTATTTTTATATGCAGAATAAGTTTCTAGAACATTGTTGACCTCAAGAATGCAACCATGCAAAGTTATTCATGGTATACCAGTTTTTATAGGGTTATATGACCTATTATCTAAAATTGAGTCAAAGTTTTTCGGTACATTATTCCTGACAACTTTCCCAAAGACGCCATTTTGTTTCAACAAATTTTGAAAAAAAAAATAAATTTTCTATCTCACTTTTAGGTCAATTAATCAAAAATAAAATTTTCTCAAATGATGCCCCTTGATGTATGCAACATACTTGCTGAACATACTATGCCATTTAAAACACGATTTCATACCGAAAAAGCTGACGATCACGTTTTTCGGGATTTTAACCACTGTGCAGCGGCGCACCGATTCATTTATGACGGCGACAACGTAAGGAAATCATTACAGGTCTACTCCAAGCAATGTTCGAGTTGGTTTCAGAGTGTAATGTGTTTCTCTTCAATCAATAAATTTTCCTCCAGAGGAATTCCTAGTAGGATTTTGTCTCACATGTCGACCAAACCCGAACCTAAATTTCCTGCTTCAGATGTAAGCGTCCCTGAAGACGTCGGACTTTTTTTTTATTCAAAATGAGTACCCGAATTGATTCGATGATGCGTCAAGAAAGCAGCGATTTTGGCCATAGAAAATAACTATATTAATATCTGTTGTGCAGATGCTACACAGAAAGGTATAACCGTATAACTTTTAAAACTTATGAAAAAGTTGAAAAGTGACGTGCCTCGCAAAATGTCGCATCTGGCTCGCTTGCGTACAACAAGTGTGCTTGTTCGTTGTAAGTTGTTTTACGTTCAAGGTCAAAACTTTAAGCAATTTGCGCCACCCCAAATTTCTTGAGCAAGAAAGGTTCGGTTCTAAACATTGCCAATTAGCGCTTGTCTAAGGTTCACACAAACTCGATAATATTCGCATCTCCGGACACCGTGCGCAAGGCGCTACGTCTGTCGCCTAGGTCTTGTTAGAGAAGCTAATAGCGGTTTTCCTATTCACGCACATCCTATGCAGGTCCGGTCCCGGTGCAGCAGCAGCAGCAGCTGGTAGGGCGAGGTGAGGTTCCACTGAAGATGAAGAAGTGTGGCACATGCATGCAAGATCATTGATCTATCGGTTTTATTTATTGCGCTGTTTACTGATTTCGGTGTGTTGTTTGCCGTTGGCCGCTGAGCTGCGAATAAGCGAGCGAGTAACGTGTAGGAGAGTGAGTGAACTGAAGACGCAGGACGACGCCCGGCCCGGCAACGCGACGTGAAGACGACACGGGAAGAGAAGAGGATGCTGAACGTCGAGAATGTGTGACGATGGCGGGCTGGCTTGAAGGGTGACTGTCGGTAGCAGCAGTGCAGGGCGAGGACGGAGGTGACCGGTTCTACATACGTGCTGCTGTAGTACAGTTTGGGTGCCATATCTCGGTCGAGGAGTGCTGCTAGTGTGTGCTCTCGAGAAGAAGTGCGTTCTGAGTCGTGCCGATTGTGGTAGCGAAGGATAGAGTGACCAACCAGCGGAGACGGGAAAGGGGGGTGAATTATTGGTGCGGGAAGTCTGATGTGTGATTGAGCTGATGTTTTAGTTGTGAGACGCAGCAGCGGATTTTAAATTTAACTGACGAGCTGCAAGTGGTTTTGGAATATGGATACTGGTTGGTAAGTTGGAATGTATTTTATAAAATTCTGTAAAAACACATTTTTTTCTTTTTATTTATTTAAATATGTTAGGCACAAGTGATTATCACTTCCGTTATAATTCCGAATCAGTAGGAGGAAGATTTTTCAAAAGTTCTGACCCAATGTTCTATTCATTGTTTTATGCTAATTGTTTAGCACTCAGTATGTATGACCCCTGAAAATTATGTAAAACTATTTTTTTTAGCGATTTTCACCGAATTTTGCCCAAATGTTTTTTTTTCGGTCAATTAAAATCCACAGGATTATGTTTTTACACGATTTAGTTTGCTGATAATTTTGATCGTGTGACTTCAATATGCCATCAAAGTCTTTGCAACATGTTTCAAGATATCCAAAATAATTCAAAGATCTTACTTACTTGATAGGCTATAGTTCTTCGATGAATCTACGCCGAATGGAGTATCTTTCTCCACTGGACTCGATCCTGGGCCAATCGCTTCCAGTCGCCCTGAACGTTGAGCGCCCTCATGTCCTCTTCAATAGCAAAAGGCCATCGTGTACGTGGCCTTCCACGATGCATCGGCCTCTTCCGGGTTATCTACTAAACATTATCTTCGCTTGACGTTCTTCCGGCATATTTTCAACGTATCCAGCCCACCGTAGTCTGCCGTGTTGTATAAGCTGCACAATATCCAGCCGCTACATACCGTTCTCCTATTTACCACCGAGTATTGTCCGCACGTTACGCTCAAACACTCCGAAAGCTCTCCGATTAGCCTCCCTTAACGTTCATGTTTCATGGTCGTAAAAAACCACCGGAAGAATCAGAGTAGTATACAGCGCAAATTGTGTCTTCGTTTGCAGATTACGGGACTTCCATCGTCCATCGTCGCTAATATTAATTCTGTTTACAGATGCACCGTCACTTCCACTGTTCAACGAAGTCTCGAATTGTTGCTTCCACCTGGCAGCCGCTTCTGCCAGCATATTCGCTTCGTGGTCGTTGCACATGACGGGAGATGGCGCTGTCTTTCTCCACACGCCATTGCAGTAGCAGTCTCATGAAACCTCTGCATATCATTCTGCACCATTCTGCGCCTGACTTATTACTTGTTCTTCGTACTCTTTTTGCCTTTCTCGTACAACAATTTCATTTCACTACAAAAGCTAACGTTTGATAGAAGGCTCGGAGACCCATGATGTTAAATACCAATGGATTCAGCTCATCGAACTGAATAAATGTCTGTCAGTCCATGTGTATGTGTGTGTGCACAAGAAAAGCGAAAAACATTAGCCACCTTTTTATATAGTATTTCTTAACCGATTAACCCTAGTTGATCACTAATCAATATAATTGCAGGTAATATTTTTGATGTGTATCACACTACAGCGAAACCAAACGATTGAATCAAAAAAGGCATCGTCACCACTGGGTTTTTCTTTCTACGGTGGGTTCGTTTTTCGGCTTCTCTTGCTTCGTTCTACCGATCTCTATTCGAAAGGGTACCTGACGCCAACATCCGGCTTCTGGTAACGTTCTTCTCGTCTGTCACTCTCTGACACTGCACATCGAACCAACCTGTCCTGGATCACCTCTGTGCAGTGCCTACCACTTATCGTGCTGTTGTGCTCACCGCTTCATGGATCGAATCCAATAGATCGTTGTTGTTGTCACTAACGTTGATTGCACTTATCCGTTCGTCGAGCTTCTGGTAGTACTCAGTCGATACTCCTTTCGCCGACAATCGCTGGATAGTGTAACGCATCGTTGGCTGTGATCTTTCGTTCGATATAATTGACAACCGTGATCGAATTTTACTGACTACGAGGTAGTGATCAGAGTCAATATTCAAACCTCTGAATGTCCGCACATCAATAACATCCGAGAAATGGTGCCCATCCACCAGAACATGGTCTATCTGGTTGCTGTGGGGTTTGAGTAAAATGCCTCCAGCGTGTGTTAATAGATTCACATATCAGCGTGTCAATCGGCGAGCAGCAAGCCATGACTTTACCTCCCTCTAGTCAGACCTCCGCGGCGTGCCGAAGCATCCACGGAGAGTCGCTGACATAACTTCGTTCCGGCCAACACATTTTGGCGATCCTGCTAGTCTATTTTTTGGATCATGTCGCTGATTTCATGAGGTGAGTTGAATTCAAGTGGTTAAATAGTGACGAGTGATATATTTCAGTCGGAAAATGGTTTGTGGTTTGCTAAATCACAAGACGCGCCTCGAAGACCGTCGAAAAATGGTTTGTGGTGGCGCGTCTGAAAGACCGCTGGAAAAATGGTTTGTGGTTTGAAGAACATCAGCCTCGCCTGGAAGACCGTATGAAATTGGGTTGTGGTTTGCAAAATTACAATGCGCGTCTGGAAGATCGGTGGAAATGGTTTGTTGTTTAGAAAACTATAAGGCCTGTCTGAAAGGTGGACGAAAAATGTATTGCAGCTTTGGAAACTACAAGATGCGTATGTAATCCCAAAGTCCTGCGAGCAATGATTTTGGTTAAAACAAATTTAGATTTCATGTAGCCACTTGGCGGCGTTGGTTTACATAAGACTACTAGTTGGGCTATGATTTAACGATATCAGAGAAATGGAGAAATATTCTATGCTGTTGTGTTCGAAACTGTTCGGAAAGCTAAGGGTAAAATCAGCAGTGATTCAAATCGTTCGGGGCTGTCATTTTAAATATGAATCTGAATCATGCGCTTTCCCAGCAGTGGCTTAAGATTCATTTTTATAACAGTCGAAATTCAAAAGCTTAAAACTGGTATACCGCTCAGTTCTATTTTCTGCAAATTTGAACCACGAATGAATCACGAGATTCAAATATTTTTCAATTGTTTTGGTGCATGAATGCGTCGCTTTATGTACGGATCAATCCACCTTTCATTTACCGCACCTTCTTCAGCAGCAACATAATCATTTCATTTAATGAAAAAAAAATCAAACATGAATAGAACACTGTTGGGAAAGCCTGTGAGTTTGTTCTATTTTGCCTCATATTCAAACTAGAATAGTATTCGAAAATTTGCAACCAAACTGAATCACTACTGATTTCTTAGGTATATAGAAATTTATCTTGGAATGTACTGACTTAGTAGCCATAGTGGGATTACCTGTAGGAGCAGATATCTTAGAATTTGAAAAATTAATAAAGTTGCCGGATTTTACAAAACTATTCTTCGAATTTATTGTGCGTAAGATTAGTTTGGAGCTATTGGCTAGCAGTACTTGTTGATGCCAAATGGTTGATGGTGTACTACACGCGAAACTAAAAGTTGGATTAAATGTACGGATTTGGAATTATTATTATTATTATATTTTTATTATAGAGGTTTTAACAATAAAGTCATTCTCCTCAAAAAAGGGGAGAAAAAAAGGGAAACTTATATATAGGTGCTAAATTTTGTCTAGTAATTGAGTTTTCTTCAAAAACTGAATCAGTTTATCCTCATTTTCTTCGCTGTTATTGAGAATGCTGCTAATATCAACTTCCAACTTGGTTTCTGATCTTTCTACGTCATATTTGCGACATTCTGCGAGGATGTGCAGGACAGAAATGTCGATTCCATACGTTGCTCTCTCTGGTGAATAAGGATCGATGTGAGATGTTCGTGTGTCCAATGCGTAACCGTGTCAAAGCCCTTCGTTCTTTAATCTTTGCTGGATGTTCTGTCCTTCCAGGATATTGTGGTTTGTTTGATCCTTCGTAGGAAGCTTTCATTGGTGTTTCGCCATTCTCCTTCCCAGCTGCATCTGATGTTGAATTGCACTATTTTCTTGGCGTCGTTTGCAGGAATGGGGATATTCGGTTCGGTATCGTTGCGCCCAATAGCAGCGAGTTGGTCCGCTCTTTCGTTACCATTAATGCCAACATGCGCCGGAATCCAGCATAATGTGACATTTTTGGTTCTAGATAGCATTTCTGCTTGCTGTATCCAAGGGTGATTGGATGTTCCGCTCTCGATAGCGGATAGACAGCTAGCTGAATCTGAGAATATAACAGACCGATGGTTTTCATTGAGATTCTGAATTGCTAGCCCAATAGCAAAGGCTTCGGCCGAGAAAATATTACAGCCGTCCGGGAGTCTTCCATGGACCTCTTCACTTTCTGATGATATGCCGTATCCTACCAGTTCGTTAACCACCGATCCATCTGTGTAGATTTTGAAGTACCCTGCGTATTTCCTAGCAGCTAATTCAGAAAATAATGTTTTTTCTTTTAGTGGTTGTAGGCCAACCTTAACGTTTCTTTTCATGGTCCAGTCAATATACGCACCGGGATCAGACCATGGCCGATTACTTGATCGATGTTTCCTTGCTACGGGAGGGATGGATAATCCCGTTAATTTATTGTAGTGTTCGTTTGCTCTTGTGACCATCGGCAATACTGCGACCTGATTAGCTGATCATAGTATGGCTTTGGTAGCGAGGCTTTGATACCATACATAGCTGAAGGGTAGCTATCCACACTCGGCCATCATTGATTCTATGGGACTGGACCGAAACGCTCCACAGATACTTCTGATTATAGCATTGTATGCAGGTTCCAAAATTTTTAAAACTTTTTCGCCGTTTTTTCGTTTTTTTCGGTCCATGTTTCCATCTCCCGAACTGCTCGTTGGAGTTTTTTTTCCTGACTGTTGATGGTGACTTGCCAATAGAAAGAAGAAGTATATCGTCTGCATATACATTAGAGTGGGGCGCAGTTGTATGGAAAAACGCAAACTTCGTCCGATCAAGTGAGATCAAGGTTTTTCTGAATCGTTTTGGGACCCCAATCAACTGTGCAAAATATGGGCTCGATTGGTTGCGACCTCGCATGCCGCATCGCGTTTTAAATTTACATGGAGATTAGTATGGGAAAACTTACTTTTTCACATTTTTGCTATTAGCGGCTTCAATTTATCATCAATCACGTGACTCAATACGTTAGCATTAGCAGACTTTGCCGAAGAAGGTACGTAGCTGGAAGGTCTAGAAAAAGTGTTATTACGTTTCGAAAATTGATTGTTCAAACCGACGACCTATGGTTATCGAAGGGCAAAACCCATCTCCCTTCTTGTCGGTTTTTTTTTCTTTGTGAAATGATTCAGGATAGCTCCCATGAGCTCTAAACCTCTATAACAACAATTATTTTGAAATAACACTCAGTTAAATTATTGGTCTACGTAGTTCGGCAGTGCTGGCAGAATAAACGATTTTCTGCATATGGTTTGAACACTCAATCTTCGAAACGTTATAACTTTTTTCGTGAACGTTCCAGCAGCGTGCATTCTTCAGCAAAGTTTTTCGGCGTCCTTAGGGTTATACTTTAACGCAATGTGCCACTTGGTTCACGTTGAACTGAAATCTCTAGTAGTAGAAATGTAAAAATATACGTTCTCCCATACTAATTTCCATACAAACTTCAAACGCGATGCGGAAAGCGAGGGAGCAACCAATCGGTCCCAAATTCTGCACAGTTGTTCAGGACCCAGAATGGCTTCGAAAAACCATTGATTTGAAAAAATGACCATGACGCCCCACTCTAATATACATATATGAGAATACCTCTTGGGATGACTTCGAAAATCTCATGTATGCTGATCAGGAATAGAGTTACAGATAAAACCGAGCCCTGCGGGACTCCGTTCTCCTGTGTTCGAATTTCGGATGTTGCACCACCTACAGCTACTCTAAACGTCCTATTTGATAAGAAGCTGCGAACGTATTTTGCGATACGGTCTCGGATTCCCCATGATTCTAGTTTAGCGATAATTGGATATCTCCAGGCTGAGTCATAAGCTTTGGATAAGTCAAGCAAGGCTGCCTCGCAATGTTCCCCGGATTCTATCGGCTCGTGTAGCGCGTTCTCTAATTCTGCAAAATAGCTATCTATTCCTTTACCATGCCTGAATGCGTACTGCCGTCAATCCAATAGCTTGTCAGACTCCAGTCGCGTTGTTAATCTTCGGTTAACCATCCTTTCCATTAGCTTACTCACACAGCTGAGCAATGATATTGGTCTGTAGCTGTTGACCTCCTTATTATTATTTCCTGGTTTTGGTACGGGGATCTCTTCAAACCCGGTTCATGATAATTGATATCAAAAAGAGAGCATTAGGTTGAGTATGGCAGACGTCTCAATATAGGGTATCCAATCGTATCTATACCTACTGACTTGCCTTGTCCTTTGTCTAGTGCCCATATTAATTCCTGTATTTGGAAGTCTTGATTGATAGTGTCAGCTTCTTCACTTTCGATGTTTATCTCAATGTTTTCCATTATCGTTTTTCTATTCCTGAAAGCGAGGCTATAGCTCTCGGTGGATGAGGTCTCGAAGAAATGGTCGGCGAAAATTTCCGCTAATTCTTGTGTGTTGTCCACTGTTTTACCGTTGTGTTGGAGAGATACATGGCGAATATTCCGTTGACCTCGGAGCGCATTGACCTTGTGCCATAATGAAGCAATCGGTTGATCTGAGTTGAAGCTGGATAGAAAGTTTTCCCACGATTTATCTTTAGCCTCACGGATGATGATTTTTGCCGTGTGTCTAGCAATTTTGAATTGAATTCATGTGCTGTTAGGACTCTTCTGGGATCGTCTTCATTAATGCGTTTCAGTGCTCGTAGTTTTTTTCTTCGTGTCTTCACAGCTATGGCCACCTCTTTACTCCACCAGTGCACTGCTTTGCGTCCAGGAGTGTTGTTTGTGCGAGGAGTTTTTTCGGCTGCATTGCGGACAACGTTCTTAAATTCGTCTAACGAAATACATCGGTTACTTGGTATTGATTGCTCCACTATTTGCTCGAAAGTTGTCCAATCCGCCTCTGAGCATTTCCATTTTTGCCGCATCGTTATTCCGGAATTTCGCCCAGCACTAGTGAGACGAATGGGGAAGTGGTCGCTTCCACCGGTATCATCGTTAACTGACCAGAGAAAGTGGGAAGATATTTGATTTGAAACTATGGTCAGATCAATCGCCGACGTTTTACCGGTTGTACAGTCCAGTCTTGTGTGACCACCGTTGTTCATAATCGAAAGGTTGTGTATAGATAGCAACTCCTCTAGTTTGGATCCCTTCCGATCTGTAGTTGTGCTACCCCAGATAGTGCTGTGTGCGTTAAAATCGCCCATCATGATTAGAGGCTTCGGTAGCAGATGAAGAAGGTTCAATTGATTTTGCAAATCTTCGGCCGTGATTTGAAGTGACAGATACACTGAAACGAAGGTTGCAGCTATGGGATGTGACATAGATATAGCTACCGCAGGCAGAGGTGTTTGAATATCGAGAAAAGTGTAGGCTGCATCTCGACGGACAGCTAGAGCCACAACGTTTCTGCGTCGAAGAGTTCCGTCGGCTTGAAATCGCCAATCGTAGTCTTTAAGAAGGTTTTGTGTGCGGTGATCGGAACCGACGAAGAGTGTCTCTTGAAGTGCGATGACGAGCGGTTGGAATTTAGTTGTTTCTAATTTGAGATCATTGTAATTGCCCCAAAGACCTCTGATGTTCCATTGCAGGGCTATGGTTGTTGGTTGTTTCGAGTGTTCACTGATCTGAGTGCTGCAAGGTAGAGTTTCATCAGGAAGAGAAGTTCACATGAAGTATTATACTTGCCATGGGATGCAAGCTGGAAGCCCCTTTCTCCTTCTCTATACTCGAGTCGGGGACGATTTTGTGGTTGGCGGTGCGTTGATGTGACTGAGATAGAGGGTGCATCGGGGGCTTCCATAATGCTTGTTGCGGCACATCCCAGTGATAGGTTGTCCTGCGTAGAAAAACTGTTATTCTGTTGGTGGTGGGTAAGATGTTTATTTGGCATTGTAGATGTATTGTATCACACGCTCCGAGATGGCAAGAAACTGTTCCTCTTTTGATTTGCACTTTTTGAGGTGATAGAAGAGATCCCGAGCAAGTCCCAGGAATTCCGAGATTGTGAAGAGTGTCAAAGTGTTCTGATGTAGACCTGTTGGCTCCAAGCCATCGCGAACTACTTGAGAGAACAATGGTCTACTCCATTGACCGGTGATGTTGGTTGGATGATGAGATGTTGTTTTAGTGGGTATAGCGGAGGTATTCGTCGTTAGCTGTTGACGATTGGATCAGTCTTGGTTGTTGGTGTACCGTTTTGCTTTTGCTTTATTCCGGTGCTGCAGGTAGCTTTTCCTGGTTTTGCAACCTTTGTAGTTTGCCGTATGGTTTTCTCCACAATTAGCACACCTGATTTTTTCGCGCGCATTATTGTTTTCGTTGTTCCCATCTTTCTTGGAGGGAATTTCGCATTCTTCAGTCAGATGGTTCTTACTGCACTTCAGGCATACCGGCGACAAGTTGCAATGTCTAGAACCGTGCCCGTAACGTTGACATCGGTTACATTGTACGGCGTTGCCGGGCTTTTTTATGTATTTTCTCCATCTTACAACTGCGCTGCACACGTACCTGATAGTTTGGAGATCTTGGAGTCGTACTGTATTGATAGGGAAGTATAGTAGGTATGGGACCAGGTCTGTATTTTTTGTAGACATGGCTTTAACTTCCAAAGGCTTGACTCCAACCATGTCAAGCTCAGTTTTTAGATCGCCTATATCCATCAGAGGCAAGCCTGTTAAAACAATTTTGACGGGTGTATCACTTTTCGTTTGGTGTGTGAAAAATTCCCATGAATTAGCACTCATTACGCGAATAATGCTTTTGAAGATATCAAAATCCTTGGTGATTACCAAAACACTACCTCGTATGCCTTTGGTGTGAAAGCTGTCATTGAGCACATTGTTGCTTTTGAGCAAATCTCTAATTTGCCTCGAGTCTCGCTGTAACACTGTTATAGGCGGACAGTGCACCCTCTTGTTGGAGGGGTTATTATTATTATTCCTGTTTACGATTTGCATATTCTCGTTTTCATCTGTGGGTGCAGTTGAGAGAGTAATATACCTATTACTCGTGGGGATGTTAGCGATAGATTTTGGCTATTGTTGGTAGTCATCGCTCGATCGTGCATTGTTGTTTTCTTGGTGTCCTTTTGTTTGTCACATTTGCTTCGCTTGGCTTTTTGGCCTCTGCTTACGGAATTTTCGCTATCGGATGAGATTTCATCACGAAGAGATTTGCTGTAAGCTCGCCGGATTACAATCTGCGACGACGTATTCGAATCTGCGGCATTCTGGTCGGAGGTTTCGACTTCCAGCCTTTAAACCACTTAGGAATTGACACGTATATTGTGATGGATATTTTGTGAAAAATAGTCGACGATATTGTAGCGATAGAGTGAAACGTGTCTGTATGCTACAAGATACCGATGAATACTGACGGATTTGGAATGGATTTGGATTGACTTTGTATTGGATTTGGATTGGATTGGATTTGGTTTGGGAATTGGATTTAGATTTGCATTTGGATTGAGTTTGGATTGGATTTAGATTGGATTGAATTAGATTTGGATTAAATTTACATTGGATTTGATTTGGATTGGATTTGCATTAGATTTGGATTGGATTTAGATTGAATATGATTTTTTTTTCAACACCGCTTAGTTTTGGATTGAATTTGGGTAAGATTTGGAATGTTTTTTGGAAGAAATTGCCATTGCATTTGACAAACAAAAGAAGGGTCCTGACATTCCATGTATCAAGTTTAGAATCGTAGTCTTTAATTCGTTGCCGGGTCGGTTGCCAAAAATAACGTTCTCTTTTTTAATCTTAATTTTTCGTGGGCTTTGAGAGGCTTCAGTAAGCTACCTTTCTGTGGTCGCGTTACCTACATCGCGCTGGTGGGGCTGCCACCTTAGGTATAGCTGACGCGATACAGCATTTCGTTAATCAGCCGCTGGTTACCAGGCAGACGCTGTTTGAGCCGTCACCTCCTGGTGAACAGACGCTCGAGACGTACCTTCTCACTCTAGCTGATGTCAGTGCCCAGGCTTCACTACCAGCTAAGAACAAAACCTTTAGCTGGCGATCTTTTTCATCAGTCGACCCGGGGAAGCGTGAGATAGGAACTTGTAGGGACGTGGGGATCAGAGCTATGCTGGGCGCTCGTTCCTTGATGTCAACCCACCATTTTGCAGCCCAAATCCATTGAAAATGATTCAAAACAAACTCACAGCACATATTTGAAAACTGACAGCACAATGTGTTTAAATAGGTGTTGATATTTTTACATCCGGAAAATTCCGAATTAGCAAGATTCGGACTAACCAGTCGTCGGTTTAGCGAGAGCCGGATGAGCGGGGGGATACATATCAAAATGAGGTTTTCGAAACTTGAGATGATCATTCATCGATAGTGAAGGAGGGCGTAGGATTTCATTCAAAATGTCATCCCCTTATCCTCCCAGAATGAAGCGCGTTGTTATGATTCACAACACGAATCCCACTATAAAATCTGGTTTGGTGGTATTCCGAAAACATGGAACCGAAAAAAAACTCCATTGAACCGTGCTACATAGAAGCAATATTACCACCATTGAGAATAAGAGTGTTTTTGTAACATATATGGAGAAAGCAAAATAATCAAAACAGGAATTGAAAAATCAAGGTGACCAACATATGATGGAATAGAATAAACACAATATCTTATGATGGCACTTGAGCACAAATTGATTCATCATCTCCTACATGTAAGTACGTCGTTGTTGATTGATTACTCTCTTTCGTTGAAAAACACTTGAAACCAGTAGCGTAAACCGCGAGTTGATGTTACTTACGGACTCACTTGGCTGCCGCTGGTACTCCACTACCGTTGTAATGGGATCCCACAGTCGACTATCTCAATGTCAACTCAAGTGCCCTTGGCGGGCAGACTTTGTAAACATGTAGACGCAGAAGTTTCCTCGTGGTGCATCTGCCAGATCGATTTGACAAATGCAAGCTGCAAACGTTTCCTCGTGCATGAAAACCTTGCCTACCATATATTGTATCACAAATTCCGCACGAAGAATGCCTCGCCATTAGTTATTGGTGCAATCAAGCTCCCACTCTGACACGAGCCAACTGGTACCGTTTCTAAACAACGGGGCCGTGCAGTTTCCGTTACGCAATCCGAGGTATTTCCTAGAAATTTGAAACACCGCATTAAATGTAGGTGGATGAAAAATGAAGCCCCGTCCGAAAAGTGCACGGTTTGCTAACTGGCATCATTCGATCTACCGATGACGGTGGCAGCATTGGTCAATAGGAATCTATTTCTGGCTGGATCGACAGACTATTTACCTTGGACCAGTCAAATAGAGAATAAAATAAAAACCTGCGACAGCGCATCTCCGGTTATGCAGTTTGGTAGGTCATAACTCAGGGCCTGCCAAATGTTCGGTGAAGGTTGTTTTTATGAGTAGAATTTTTCAACTAGTGCAAATATTTTCTATAAATTGATTAAGGGGCTCCAACAACGTAGCCATAATAAATACGCAATTTTTTTAAACATACGGATACCTAACATCTAAATTTGAGAACTATCTCGAAAATTTAAATTATTTGTAATACAAATCATATTCCCTTGGCGATATTAAATATCATGGCAATCAAATATTACGACCACAAAATGATGCTACTAACTAATTTGTACTGTAAATATGCAGGACAGCTACGTTCCCATGGATTTAAACAAAACCACAAACAGTTAGTAATTTATCTGGGCTCCCGATTCGTGAGTCTATCTGGGATATCGGTTCCAAACAGAATACAGGACACGTGTTCGTTCCAGTCAGATTCCAGCGAACGACCAAATTGGTGTGTAATCAATTTCATTTCACTCCGATCCTATAATAGCTCTGTACAAATGGTTGCTAACGGCGAGAGGTTGGCTTCATTAGTGACCCAACCAACTGTAGTGCCCTTCCAATTTTCATTTAAATGTATAGCGTAAATATCTATCTTTATATTGAAAATAGCAGTAAGCCAATCAGCGGTTTGGCGGTTTTGCGGCTTATCTGGGATATTGTGGAAATGGGTGCGTGATTTGCATCGAGTGGGCTAATTGGTGTTTGAGGTTCACTGTTAAATACATTCGGGAAACCGACCGTTGGTCATCGTAATTGTCTTTAGAAAGTCAAACACAACTTTTAATAGATTTATAAATTACTTTTCTAAGTCATGCAGTCTTTCATGTTTAATTACATGGTGACGACGGGAAGATGCAACAACGCTAGTGGTCTTGCAATTGGTAGACTCAAAATTACGTGGTGTTAATATTGGCGCAGATCATAACCTGTGCCAAAATCTTCTGAAGCTTTGAGTAAGACAAACAACCAGAGCCTACTTAAAGAATCTTGAAGTAGGGCAGTCGAATAAAGGTGTGCTCAACGATGCACAGAAGAGTAACTAGAACAAATTCGTGGACAAACCCAAAACAAAATTTTCAACATTTATACATTCTTATATTTTTTTAGATACTTAAAAACATTCTGCATACTATGGCTATTTCAGAAATGACCCAAAATTTTGTAAAAAAATATAATTAGGGCTCAAAAATGAGGTATTGGATTGGATTTTATCTACTTTATTTGTGGAGTATTTGGAAAATCTGATTTTTACACAGCATAAATGTTACCAACCAGCTATTATTAGTACACAATGAGTAGATTACAGTTGTATGTCTTCATTTTGTTCATGTTTATGGTCAAATTATAAATTTTATGTTTCAGGTGATGATCACTTGAAAATCACTATTTTTTCTATTTTTTATGTTTTTCTTCAGAGGAAAAGGTAATCTATACGGCAAGATCCGGCAAAGATAAATCACTTGGGTGTAACTTCAAGATATGGACTAAGCATTCCACGTGAAAACTCGTCCGCAAACGTCCGCAAATTAGATTCAGAGCTATTTGAATAAAATGCGATTTTTCATCATTTTAAAACAAAATTTTAACATTTGTTCATAAATTACCACATATAACGAATCCAGGAAAAAAACGTAAAAAGCATGCTATTTCGCATGCATTTTGTCAAGACACAAATAGAATAATGGGTCTCCCATGAGTTGCGTTGATATCTTTTTGCAAACCTTATATTGAAATCGCTTATCAAAAATTCTGCATTGTAGAGAAATCTGTTATTACCTAGATTTAGGATGAACCCGTTTTCATTGGAGTGATCATAATTTATGAACGGTGCCTTAGGTGCCCACCAGAGTAAACGCGACGAGCGATGCGACGCGACGCGACTCACGTAAAAGAATAACAATCATTATCAACAGGCTGTCAAATTGCACTGTCGCGTCGCGTCGCATCGCACGTCGCGTTTACTCTGGCTTCGCCCTTATTATGATACTTTCGTCATGGCTAGCTATGATATCTTGTGGGCTTCGATTCGGACATGGTAATCGTTGTTGTTTCAAGCCATAGTATATAGAATACAGATGATTTATATTTCTTACTACAGGCTTCACCTTTTCAGACCCTAATTTTTAAGGTTAAGATTTAAGTTAAGGAGAAAAGAGTGTTCAAACATAAAACAGTGTTTACTTTTGTGCATGCGAATTTATACAACCATTTTTCTTTTGGGATCTTGGGCATGGGTTAAAATAAATTAGATGTTTTTTTCCTATGGAAATGTTAGAAAACCCATTTAAGAATATAGCTTTAACTACGGATTTTTGCTACTTTGTGGATTATAGCCATTTTAAAATCGTTTGCGTAGCGAAAGCAAGAGATTTACATAAAACGCGAGGTTTTATTTGAAAACATGTGTTTTGACATTTTTATCTGGTTTTACACTGTTAGGTGGATAGATTTATCAAAAAAATTGCATTTTCCTGCATAATTGGAAATTATTACTTCGTCGACTAGGAATATCATGCCCAAATAACCGTAAAAAATATTTTTGGCCAAGAATTGGCTTATTTACTCCTATGTGCGATGTTCCAATTGTGCAATGGAACACCGTAAAAGAAGCCACAAACAACGTAGCTACCGGACGATTGGTATGATGCGGATTTAGTGGCACTTTGTAAGATAAACACACAGCGCAGACGTCGATGGTGCAGTGTGGGACATACCTGGACGTGGTAGCATCTAGCTGAAGCGAGAGCACACTCGCTTGTAACAGAAGAAAAATCCCCGCACGGAAATCGAGTCAGGATAAGGATCGTACTCTATCCTAACTAAGGTATTAGATGCGTGGCGTGCTCACAAAGCAAGACCATGCTGGAGGTGGCTTGGTTCGATTGTCGGCGCGATCCAGGACATTTTTGTATTTGGGAATTCTTTAGATTTTTGTGTGAATAAGGTACGTAAAGAATTGATACAAATCTTCCAGCTGATTAGATAACACACCATGACACGCAGGCCGTGCTTGTGCTCTCTTGTTAGAGTTCTGATTGCAGAGGCTTTGGACATGTGCTGAAGATGTTTGTGACTTGATTTTGTTGGTGGCTGAACGATTGTGCTGGAAACCAAGCTGTTCATAGAGAAAAATGTTGTTCTGTTCAGACAGAATCAAGCAATCTCCTAAGATTAGTTATAAATGTTTTTAGGATTCATTCCTTTTGTTTAGTCAAAACTCAACTTAATTCACCGAGTAGTAATATTACCTTTTTTTTGCGTTTAGTCAAGACAACAATCTCATATGGCGCTTATATGATTCGATGTACATTTTCTTCTTAACTTTTAATCGCAAAGGTCTATCGTTATTAAATTCAATAGTGATCAACTAGGCTTACTGTACAATTCAACATTGCGCATATTTGTCACCCATCATGTTTGCACTGCTGCACTCGGGAGGAAGTTGGGATCGACTGACTGCGAATGTGTATACTCACGATGACTGACACGATCTGTCATTCGACACATGCATGCTAGACCTGTTCATGATAATAGGCCTGTCCAATGCCACACATCTCCCCTCTTCTCCAAAAAAATGCTATCACCCTTTTCTTCTGCATGAAAAATAACATCTACGACATATTATCTATCATTCGGTTTCTCTCTCATCATGATACAAAAGCATCTTGCAGCAAACAATCATACCAGGCACACCATTGTATTGCGAGCATCTCATTTCATAATCGGAGAACACACTTAAATGGTGGCACGCATGCATATGGGAAACCACTCTCAAGGAACTCCCGTGCAGTGGGCGTCTCGACTCGCAATTGTACTCCTGAAGTAACATTTCGCTTGTACTTCAAATCACTACCACTACTTCTACTTTTTCAAATACACGTCCGATCCACTGTACATTCACAGTTGTGAAACAACCACCAAAACAAAAACAGATATCGTAACCAAAAAAAAAAAATCCCGATAAACAGCTCCAAATCATGGCCGAATATCTAATCTCAGTTAAATCAAATCTCTTGTGTACCTGTGACCTTTCGGATCTACAACACCAAACTACTTGTAGGCCATCGACCATTTTTGAGCAAGAGATTCTTGGATGAACTGTGACCACTCCGATCCACAATAACACCGTTCTTGCGGGCGTCCCACCAACGCAGAGGAAGAAACACTTGAATGCGGGCGTCCCACGACGCAGAATTGTGATCATTCTGATCCACAATAACACCGTTCTTCTTGCGGGCGTCCCACCAACGCAGAGGAAGAAACACTTGAATGCGGGCGTCCCACAAGGCAGAATTGTGATCATTCCGATCCACAATAACACCGTTCTTCTTGCGGGCGTCCCACCAACGCAGAGGAAGAAACACTTGAATGCGGGCGTCCCACCACGCAGAATAGTGATCATTCCGATCCACAATAACACCGTTCTTCTTGCGGGCGTCCCACCAACGCAGAGGAAGAAACACTTGAATGCGGGCGTCCCACCACGCAGAATTGTGATCATTCTGATCCACAATAGCACCGTTCTTCTTGCGGGCGTCCCACCAACGCAGAGGAAGAAACACTTGAATGCGGGCATCCCACCACGCAGAATTGTGATCATTCCGATCCACAATAACACCGTTCTTCTTGCGGGCGTCCCACCAACGCAGAGGAAGAAACACTTGAATGCGGGCGTCCCACCACGCAAAATTGTGATCACTCACTTGAATGTGAACATTCACCACGCAGAACTGTGATTCATGTACAGCTACACCAATCAAGCTCTCCTTATTGAACTCTGTCGCTCCCCGAGACAACGCATGCGAAAACGATTCTTCTCTTTCATAGTTTTGTTTTTTATTCTTCTGCTTATCACAGTTGACCGACTTTTCATAGTACTATAAGTGTTTCCAATTCGTAAAAGTGTAATTTATGTTTCACAATGGTTTTCATATCGGAATAAAACACATTCATAACTTTATAATATTAGGCATCACAGATATGTTCTAATACTCTTCAAAGGAAAGAAGTCTTCGATAATCAAATGTAATTCAAAATATTTGATTCAAGATGCTAGATGCATCTGACAGTTCGTAGTAGCGTTTGGCTGAATGCAGATGACGTTACACTTTCTCTTCGCAAGTCCCATCCCAAATTGAACCTTAAATTTTCCAAAGAATAGTTGAAAAACATTCAAAGAGTACCCCGATCTTTCGAAACTTAGCCAACCTTGTAGCCAACACTAGCCATCCTCAAAGTAGAAATTTCTCTAACACATTCCAATCCATTGCACTTAGATTCAAAGAACAGTACGAATACATGTTCTTGATAATTCAAACTATTGTAATAAAAACATTTGACCATTTTAACATTAAATTTTCAAAATGAACTTGTTTTGAGCGCAAAATCGTTTTGAAACTGTAGTCTGCTTATTGTTTTCATGATTGTATCATGCTGCATTATTCAGTAGTGGGGGCGTTTTGCATCATTTTCTCCTGTAACAAACGTAAACATTCAAAATTCGCACACACACACTTTCGCAAAAGAAATCAGTATTGAGGTAATTTGACACTGAGGGATAAATTTATCTCCCAAATTAGAGCAAGCAAACAAAACTGTCCAAACCATTGCGAAAAAAAAATCAATAATAACAAATGGGTGATGATGGGTGACTTCATGCGATATATTTTTAAGAACTCCTGGCCGGATCGCCAAATGTGCAATTCAACATCGCGCATATTTGTCACCCATCATGTTTGCACTGCTGCACTCGGGAGGAAGGTGGGATCGACTGACTGCGAATGTGTATACTCACGATGACTGACACGAACTGTCATTTGACACATGCATGCTAGACCTGTTCATGATAATAGGCCTGTCCAATGCCACACACTTACCCCGTGTCAAATGGAACTTGTTGCGAGAAAAACGGTGAAGGATTACTATATGAAAAGTTGTCTAATGTTTTTCTTAGCTTTTGGGCACACGGGCAGACAGACATTTGCCTAGCGCGTCGAGCCGAGTCGATTGGTATATAACACTGTGGGTCTCCGAGGCTTATATGAAACGTTAGATTTCGTAGTGAAATTAGAAGTGCTATGTACAAGACCATCTTGCGATTGATCTTTCTGTCGTCGATTATGTCCATAGTGTATACTTCGCGAATGTCACCTTCTGAAGACTTTTAGTGTTTTTCAAGATGCATGCTTTGCTATAAGATCGTCGTCTGCATCTTTTCCGAGTTATATCAGTTTATTTTAAAAAAATATGACATTAGTGAAATTAATAAAACTTGAGATAAAAAAAATAACGTATCTCCAATTTTTCTATATAATAAAGAATATGAGTTGGTCTTCCCCAATCGGAGATATCAACCTCTGAAAAAAAAAGTAATTTTGACATAAAAACGATTATAACTTTTGATCGGCAAAAGATATTGATCACATCAAAAGTTGCATTTTTTTAAGTCACCCGAAGACGTCTCTTCTGAAAAATCTAAAACAAAAAAAGTAGAAAAAATATTTTAACCTCTTTTTAGTGGAATGTATGTTAGACGGTTAAAAAAAGTAGATCACAAATTCAGTTTTTTGAGGAACACCCTAATCCGTGTAGGTAAAATAGCTCTAAATCAGCCAAGCAATAGCTACAGAAAAAGTTTTTTAGTTAAATTTATTGGAATAAGCTGCGCTACAACTTTGTACAACATACCATGTCAACATCCAGAAAAAAATTAAAAAAATTAAGGCACCGAACAACTTTGTAGAACAACATTTTTTCTTAAAAAATATAGTTTTGGCGTAAAATGCGTCTTTTTGAGTAAATGATGGTCTTGAAGCAATTATTTTCAAAAATTCGCATTCCCAATCAGTAAAGCCCCCTACGCAATCCAGCGGAACGGGCGATGATGGAAACAGCAGGATCTGAAAGTGTTCGCGTGTTCGTACGTAAGCAAGAATATATGTGCGTTCCGTTTCGTTGCGTTCCGATCAGAGCCGTAGCGTGGACTCCCAGCACCCTTGGAGAAACTTTTATTGGTCGCCCCTTACTTTATTGCATGTTCAAAACAAAGAGCGTGAGATTTAGAGAGAGATTTAAAATAAACTTTTTTTTGTGTTGTGGACTTAGTGAATTTTTGCTTTATTAAATCCTTAAGCATTGTTAACGTGCATAGTGCATATATTCCAATAGATAAAAAGTAAGTATTACTCAAAGGCTAGAACGATTCTAGAAATCCCTTTTCTAGAAATTTTACGACACAAATGAGAAAGACTAAATCCATCAGGGCGTGGAATCATGACATTTTTTCTTTGTGAATTCGACCACTAGCTAGGCCAATAAAATCTAACTGCCGGTCGATGGCTGGGTTGCTATCGGACCGTTATGCCGTCATTTCAAATATTCATCATCGTTTCCTCGTTTAAAGCTTAACCAGTTCATATGCACCGAAGGAATTTCTGCTTGAATCGCAGGAAGAGTTCTTGGAGGAATATCCGCATCCGCATCCTGGAGTATTATCCGGAGGAATTCATGGAGGAATATCCTGACGAATTCCTGAAGGAATAACGGAAGATTATCCCGAGAAACTCCTGAAGAAATATCCGGACAAATTCCTGGAGGAATATCCAGAGGAATTTCTGGTAAAATATCTGGACGAACTCCTGGAGGAATACCCGGAGGAATATGCAGAGGAATTCCGGACAAATTCCTGGAACCTGGGGGAACCCAAGAATAAAAATCAAATTCAAGTTATCACTACTCATCGAATATTCAACGGATTTGCTTAGTTTTTTTTACCATTGAACTCATACAAGTTTCTGTTCTAATGGAATCGGAAATATCACTGGATCTCCCGTTTTTGAACCTCTAATAGTTTGTCTGCATAAAATGGGAGAATTTATCTCAAATTCATACAAACTACTTATTACTACTCCCGTATATCTATCATTGGAGAACGGTTTGGTATTAGTATTAGTATTAGGAAAATGGATCTGTACACATATAATAAATCTGTACACATCACCCTACTGTCATCGCCTATCTCTCCAATGGGAAAAAATGGTGGCTAGCATCTCTGGGGTTAGAGCGTGGTGGGCCCCACTGACAATTCAAAATTAGTAAACAAAAACATCATTTCAGGACTAATTTTCTGTGATGGAGTAATTGTTGTTAAGCGATTTGAATGAATTTATTACTATTTTCGTTACGTACCACGTATTCCGTGCCGTGAAAAATGTGTTCGATTTTCAATTAAAATGTAATAAGACCGTCATTCAACACAACACGGTTAGTACGGTGCAAAACAAATTTGAATATTTGGTAAAAATATTTTAACAGAAAATAACGCCAACAGCAAAACAGTAACGTGAATTTTATGCTGGAGCCAGAAGCATAGCTGTGTGTCATCCGGCTGGTACACATATTATAAAATTTGGAGGGAAACAGGTATTTGACGTTCGTTTGTTTGTTTGAACCTTGATGAGCGGCAATATTTCCAATTTTTTCTACCTCTTGAATGTCAAAAAGGAACTCTCGCCATTATCGTGCGCAAAATACTGGATATGCAAACCCTCCCCTCCACACCACCCCCTTTCGTGCTTGACAAAGTTAAATAGCTCGGAAGCGTTATTTTAGGCAGTAATATATGAAACTGATTTTATGACGATTTTATGATCCTGAAATAAGTTATTCAATATGATTCATAATCGTTTCCAGTAAGAAAGGAAGTGGCCAGCGCTACTGAAAAGTTAAGAGCTTTCGGACTGTGCAAATTGAGGTTGAAAAGCAACTCCCATGCTCCATCCATTGGTTCCCTATGCAAGTGCGACTCCGCTAGCAATGATGGTTCGCTGTAGTTGCATGTCCGAAAGATTGTGAAACTATTGAGAACTTGAGCTACAGGTCCTAAGCCCTGGTAAAGGAGGAAGGTTGCGATGGCTGTTATTCATGGCCATCGTGTAAAGCAAAAATGGATAAACCCCAATGCCAAGGTGTCATGCGACCCGTGCCGAGGGCTGAATGGTTGAGGGGGTTCTAAACATGCTCAACCGCGAACGGAGCCTGGGGTGCACCAGGGCGAACACCCCAGTAAGCAGCCCTTACTGCACTACGGCGGGGCACTGGTGCAGCGGACATTTATTTCCCTAGCTACTCGTGGGACCAAAAATGAGTACAAATTCTACAAACAACCTTCAAGGTGACGACTGCCTCTCTCAGTCGTGTGAAAGCGAAGTGGAGAACACTCTGAGTCAGCTTGGCCTTACCGAAGACCAGCTACTCAGTAGTTCGCAGGAGAAGATGGAAATATCCTGCCCTCAACGCCTATCTCCCGGAGCAGCACATGTTTCGACAAAGCTGATCCAGATCTACAACCCCTCATCGACCGACTCCAACCTGTTGGACATGGAAGATAACGAAGATGATGGTATAAGGATCATCATCAACCCCAAAAATCTTTAGCAAGTAGCAAAGGATCCGAAGATAACAAGGGTTCTACGGAAGCCAAGGGTGCTCCGAGAAAGAAAATCCCCACACTCACACGCTCGCAGAGGAAGCAGCTTAGAACTCTCCGGGAGAAGGGAAAAGACCGGAATGAGGCCTTGTCCATAATCCTGAATAAGGAGAGCGAGCCCACTTCCTCAAAACGCTCGAGAAACGACCTAGACAAATCCGCCACAGAGGACCCCAAACAAAAAAGGGTGAAGCACCATCTGGATCCGAGAGAGCGCGCCCACTCAGAAAAACGTGTCTGGACAACAAAACCCACCCATGAGGAAAACAGCTGGTATCAGCTACAGTGATATGGCCAAAAGCGTGAAGGTCGGGATAATACCCAAAGACTTTCCCACCGTCCAACTCACTACAGCCCAGCTAGACCTTCTACAAGAAGCACTCCTGCTCAGAGTAGTTCAACAGCGAAACGAGCCAATAAAACCCAAATTCAACAACCTCATCTACAAGTCCGGTTACATGGTTCTAATCTGTAAGGATCAAGAGACTGCTGAGTGGTTAAAGAGAATATCCCCATCCATGAAACCCTGGGAAGGTGCAGAGCTGATGGCAATGGACGAAGTGGCGATTCCACGTCCAGAGATGATCCGAGCATTCTTCCCACAAAGCTCCAGCTATGATGACGACCGAATAAAGGCTCTCATAGAAAGCCAAAATGACATCACAACAACTAATTGGCGTATTGTGAAACGATCCATTCTGAAAGATATTCATGTTGAATGGATCTTCACAGTAGAGGGTGCGTCGATGGAAAAGTTGAAGAAGTCCAAATACACCCTCAACTACCGATTTGGTGAAATCCAACTAAGGAAGATTACAGATCAACCGACTGCCGCTACCGCCAATCCGACTGGAAGGCCGACCCAAGAGCAATCTGAGGAGGCCTCCTGTTCAAGCGAGGTTCGGCTAACTGGAAGGCCGACCCAAGAGAAATCTGAGGAAGCCTCCGGTTCAAGCGAGGTTAGTAAATCTCACCCCAAAAGCACCATAAAGGCTAGTCTGTCCGCCTCTAAAGGAAAAGCTCGAAGCTTACATGCGACCCCTGCTCTAGTGGTACCAAACCAAAGGTATCTAAACAGGGCAAAGGGGTGCAAAAAGCGATAGTTTGACCACAGAGGCGAAACTGGCGGGCCAGGTTGCTACAGGGAAGAGAGAAACCCAGACTGTAATACCAAACGACATCCTGATGATCCGCAACATCCAAAGCCGGACAGTCGTCGTCCGGAAAAAGCGGGAACCCCGGAAATGGCGACTAAAGTTCTGCAAGTGAACCTCCACCATGCTGAGAGCGCCACGGGTGTGCTCTGTCGGAGGTTCACCAAAGAGAATTTAACCGTGGCCCTCATTCAAGAGCCATGGGTCAATAAATCCAGAATATAAGGTATTCCACAACACTCATGTAAGTTGGTATATGATGACAGCCAGCTTTCTCCTAGAGCGGCTATTTTATTACATAACAACTGTAAATACTTTCCAATTTCAGAATTCATAAAAGGGACATCGTAGCGGTCAGGATGGAGGTACCTTCCGCCAGAGGGAGTAGAGAGATCTTGGTGGTCTCGGCATACTTCCCAGGTGACGTGGACGAAATCCCTCCTCCAGAAATAGCTGCGCTCGTAGCCTACAGCCACCGACACAACATCCCCTTCGTCATAGGGTGCGACGCAAATGCACATCACACCGTATGGGGAAGTACCAATATAAACACCAGAGGTGAGTACCTGTTACAGTTTCTCTCTTCCAAGAACATTGACATTTGTAATGTTGGTGACAAGCCCACGTTTGAAAACTCCATTCGTCAGGAAGTTTTGGACTTGACTCTATGTAGTCGGTCTATCTCTGATAAAATAAAAAACTGGCATGTTTCTGAAGAAATATCAATGTCAGACCATAAACACATCATCTTCGAATGGGAAGGGGTCTAACGATGGAAAAAACGTTTAAAGATCCTAAGAAAACTGATTGGGAATCCTACTCAGCTATCCTACGATCCGAAGAGTACATCATAGAAAGTCACATCAAGTCCATAACACAATTGGAAGATGCGTCCAAATCCATTAAAACAAAATCCTTAACGCCTACCAAGAGAGCTGTCCAACTAAATCAACTAGTTCGAGTAGAGACGTTCCATGGTGGAATAAAACTCTTGAGAAGCTTAGGAAAACTGCGCGTAGGGAGTTCAATCGTGCTAAGCGAACCGGCGATTGGAGCCTATACAGAAAGGCCCTGACGAACTACAACAAAGAAATAAGGTCAGCCAAACGGAAATCGTGGATTCTAATGTGTGAAAGCATAGAGAATACACCCGTAGTGGCCAGACTCCAAAAACTCTTTCAAAAGACCACTCCAATGGTGTGGGTAGCCTCCGAAAGACGGATGGTTCGCTCACTGTAGAGCCTAGCGATACACTGAGCGAATTGTTAAAGATCCACTTCCCTGATTCAATCCCTGAGTCGAGCATCGGCGACCAAGGCACTGGAATTGCTGTCTCAGATCCACAAGAGATCCAATCATGGGTTTCTGGGTCTAAAAAGACGCAATAAAGGTTGCAAAGGAAACTTTCACTCGGGCCAGGGTTGAGAGGGCTGTGAGATCTTTCGAGCCATTTAAGTCTCCTGGCATGGATGGAATATTTCCAGCGTTGATCCAAAAGAGGAGAAAACACTGGTTCCACCCTTGGTTGAGATTTTTAAGGCGAGTCTGATTTTGGGGCACATACCTAACGATTGGCGTCAAATCCGGGCTGTCTTCATTCCGAAGGCAGGCAAGAGAGATAAAACCAACCCCAAAGCATTCAGGCCGATAAGTTTATCCTCTGTAATGCTCAAAATTATGGAAAAGGTACTATGCGAGTACATAAATCACAAATTTATGAAAGCAATGCCTTTGTCAAAAACCAATTCGCTTATCAAAGTGGAAAATCTACGATCTCGGCACTACATACGGTAGTTCAAAAATCGAAAAACACTTAATGCAAAAGAAATTGCTCTTGTAGCATTTCTTGATATTGAGGGCGCATTCGATAACGCTTCTTATTCGTCTATAGGGTCAGCAATGTTGAGGAGAAAATTCGACCCATGCATTGTTACCTGGGTACATGCTATGCTAGCTAATCGGAAAATCTCCTCTGAGCTTAGCGGTTCATACATCACTGTTAAAGCAACAAGGGGTGTCCGCAAGGCGGAGTGCTTTCTCCTTTGTTGTGGTCACTGGTGGTGGATGAGCTTCTAGACAGCTTAGAGAGAAGAGGCTTCGAAGTGGTTGGATATGCTGATGACGTTGTCATTATTGTACGAGGCAAATTCGAAAGTGTTATCGTGGAAAGAATGCAATCTGCCCTAAATCACACTTTTTCCTGGTGTCAAAAGTATCAACTAGGCATAAATCCTACAAAAACTTCCATTATCCCTTTCACCAAACGGAGAAAGGTACAACTGAAACCCCTTTTCTTGAATCAAACACAATTAGTTTATTCAAGTGAAGTAAAATATCTAGGTGTCATACTCGACGCAAAGCTTAATTGGAACTCTCATCTCCAATCAGTTGTGCAGAAAGGTCTTAATACACTTTGGGTTTGTTCAAAAACCCTTGGTAAAAGATGGGGCCTAAAACCAAGTATGATCATGTGGATATATAAAACCATTGTCCGTCCCAGGACAACTTACGCTTCCCTTGTCTGGTGGCCTAAAACTAATGAGGCTGCTGCAAGGGCTAAGCTCAACAAAATCCAACGCACCGCTTGCATAGCCATCACTGGTGCAGTTCGTAGTACACCCACTTTGGCCCTAGACGCAATGCTTCACCTGCCCCGGTTAGATCAATTAATAAAGCTGGAAGCGGAAAAAAGGTTAAAGAGAACAAAAACACTGCTGTCGGGAGACCTTACGGGTCACCTCAGCATATTAAATGAATTTGCCATAAATCCCGCAATAGGAATTTGTAGTGACTGGATGGAAACGGTAGTCAATTATGACTTACCTTACGATGTGTTCATTCCTTCCCGCCAGGAGTGGGAAAGAGGTGGACCAGCGTTCCAACAGGCTCTATAAATTTCTTCACAGATGGTTCGAAAATGAATAATCTGACAGGATCCGGAATCTATGGCCCTACAACAAAAATTTCTGTCCACTTAGGACAGTGGCCCACAGTATTTCAGGCGGAAATATATGCAATATTAGAATGCGTGTTATTATGCCTGAGGAGAAAGTATAGATTTGCAAAAATATGTATTTTCTCTGACAGCCAAGCGGCACTTAAGTCGCTTAATAACTACACTTGTAACTCAAAGCTAGTGTGGGAATGCATTCTGACTTTGAAAAACTTATCCATACGCAATCGAGTCTACCTATATTGGATCCCAGGACATACGGGTCTAGAGGGAAACGAGATTGCTGATGAGCTAGCCAGGAATGGATCTAATGAAAGGTTCATTGGCCCTGAGCCCTTCTGCGGGATCTCAGACTGCTCTGTAAAAATGGAACTGAACAAATATATGGTCAGTCAAATCACATCAAACTGGAATGCACTTCCCCATACGAGCCGATCCAAAAGGCTCGTAACGATTAACCCCAAGAAAACCCAACAACTATTAGGTCTCAACAAAAGGGATCTCAACATCTACACCGGTCTAATAACTGGACACTGCCCCTGCAGATACCATCTACAAAAGATCGGAGCAATCCAAACCTCAAATTGCCGCTTCTGTGACGAGGAGAGAGAAACATCAGAACACATCCTCTGCTATTGCAGTGCACTCACCCAACGTAGGTTCAAAGTTCTCAGCAAGCCCTTTTAGGGCCTGCTGACATATGGATCTTATCCCCAAGGACGTGGTTGGCTTCATAAAGCTAGTCTCGCCAGAATGGGGGAGTCACATACTGTAACTCAGGATCTCTATTCATCAATAATAGATGGTCTTGAGTTCAGTCGATACCAAGGTATCTCAGTGACAAACATGTTACTGAGATAACTTGCGTATTTCACAGTAAAAGGGTATATCACAATAGTCCTAAAATCTGGACGCAGTGATCTTCACCCGACAAACGAGGAAAAAAAAAAAAAAAAAAAGTGCGATTGTTCTGATCAATCACGGAGTAGCAACTACGAAATGTACGGTCATCAAGTTCAAAGCTTAAACTCAAGAGCCCATACCAAAGCTCTACTTTTCAAATATGTCTAAAGCAGACGTTCTAGGTTCTCCAAATGGTTCTGGAGTTAAAATCAATTGATTCGGCAGCTCAACTATGCTTTCTACCAAATCGTAAGCGACCATGTCCATGCCATCGTAACCAGCATGTCCATGCCAGAACCTCTTAAGTGTGATTTGCGATTCAAATTAGTTAATTACAGACGTTATAGGTGGTATCAGGGCATAAGGCCGAAGGTCTTTAAGCCCAAAGGTCATCAGGCCGAATAGTCATAAGGCCATATAATCAATGAGCCGAATAGTCATTAAGCCAAAAATGTAAGAAGTGAGTAGTCCGCTCTTCTTTTTCTTACTTCCCTCTTTCTTCTACTTTGATGCTTCTGCTTCTCTTTTCTTCCTTCTTCTGTTTTTTTCATTTTCTACCTTTTTCTTTCTTCTTTCATCTTCATTTGTTCTTCTTCTTTTAATCCTTCTTTCGTCTCTTTTTTCTTTCTTTCTTTTTCCTCTTCTTTCTTCTTCTATTTTCCTATTTCCTTCTTTCTCCTTCCTTGTCCTTTTTTTCTTTTTCCCTTTCCGTTCTTCCTTTTTTCTTGCTTCTCATTTCTCACTATGCATTTCGCACTTTTTATTTCGCTCTGTGAAAAGTGATAAGTGCGAAGTGAAAAGTGAGAAATAAAGAGTTAGCAAAGAGAAGTGCAAAGTAAGAAATTCTTCACTCTTTGGTTTAGCTTTCTAATTTCTTGCTTCTCATTTCTCACGGTGAAAAGAAAGAAATGCGAGGAGAGAAATGTGAAATGAGTGGCAAGAAATGAGCAGTTAAACGCCTCACTTCTCACTCTTTATTTCTCACTTCTCACTGTTGAGATTTAGATGTGAGAAGTGAGAAATAAGAAGTGAGAAGTGATACTCTCATTCATCATTTCTCACTTCTCATTTTCTGAGTGAGGTTTCTCACTTTTCACTACTCATCATTACGCATTTCTTATTGCGCCTTTCTCATCGTTTGTTTCTCATTTCTCAATTATCATTAATCACTTCACATTTTTCACATTCAATTTTGTTTGGCCAAACGACATTTTTGGCCATATGACTTGTTTTACAAACGTAATTCGCGGTCTGGATTCGTTCGGTTAAAGGACATTATCGGCCATATGACATTTTCAGCCAAATGACATTTACGGACTAACGACGCTTCCGGCCATACACTGATATATTATATTTATGTGTGTTAAACATAAATTTTAACTGTACACGAGCAGGAGAGATTACCTCAGTAATACTTCATTCTGTTATTGATACCATACTCTGTTATAACGATGCTGGGTCATTAGGCCGAAGGCCATTAGGCCGAATGGTCATTAGGCCGAACGGTCGTTAGGCCGAATGGCCATTAGGCCGAATGAGAACTGGGGAGTGAGAAATGAGTTGTGCGAAGTGAGGAAGAAGGAAGAAGGAAGAAAGAGGAGATAAGAAGGAAGAAGAAAAAAAGAAGGACGAAGGAAGAAGTAAGAAGGAAAAAGGAAGAAGGAAGAAGGAAAATGGAAGAAAGAAGAAGGAAGAAGAAAGAAGAAAGAAGGAAGAAGGAAAAAGGAAGAAGGAAGGAGGAAGAAGGAAGATGGATGAAAGAAGAAGGAAGAAGAAAAAAGCAAGAAGGAAGAAGGAAAAAATGTAGAAGGAAGAAGGAGGAAGGAAGAAGGAAGAAGGAAGAAGAAAGAAATATGAATGAAGGAAGTGGAAGGAAGAAGGTAAAGAAGGAAGAAAGAAGATTGAAGGAAGAAGGAATAAGAATAAGGAAGAAGGAAGCAGTTAGAAAGGAGAAAAAAAGCGAAGAAGGAAAATTGAAGAAGAAAGAAGGAATTATTGAGAAGAAAGAAGAGAAAAGAAAGAAGGAAGAAGAAAAAAGAAGCAAAAAGAAAAAAAAAGAAAGAAAAAGAAAGAAGAATAAAAAAAGAAGGAGAGAAGAAAGAAAGAAGAAGGAAAAAAGAAGAAAGCAGAAAGAATAAAGAAACAAGAAGAAGAAAGTAGAAAGAAGAAGAGTGCGAAAAAGAAGAAAAAAAGAAGGAAGATTCTTCTTCCAAGAAAGAAGAAGAATGAAGGAAGAAAGAAGGAAGAGGAACACAGAAAGAAGAAGAAAGACGGGAGAAGAAATAAATAGCATAGAAGAAGGAAATAGGAAGGAGCATAAAAGAAGAGCGAAAAAGAAAGAAGGAAAAAGAAGACAGATTGAAGAAGGAAGAAGCAAAAAGGGAGAAGGAAGAAGAGGTGAGGTGGAGAAAGCATTTCTCATTTTTCAATTTTGTCTCTTTTTGCTAATTCGGCCTAATGGCCATTCGGCCTAATGACCGTTCGGCCTAATGACCATTCGGCCTAATGACCTTCGGCCAAATGGCCTTTGGCCTAACGGCCTGACACCGTTATAACTGGTATTGAAATACCTAAGCATGTTATGCCTAAAGTATTTTGCATATTATTTTTTAATATTTTACCTTTTATGCAAGGCTAGTTCAAACCAATTTCTGTTATCGAGGTCGTCGCTTTTCATCCAATCTTCATGAAATTTTGAGATAAGATGTTTCAGAAAGATAAAAAAGTTATGAGCTTAACACTCAACTAATTGTTTTCACTTTTTTGGCATCACTGTGCGTCGTCGAGGGATTTCGACCTGCACTTTAAAGAAAATTTGTCCCGGCTAAACCTTCTCTTCTACAAAACGCTGGTTCTGATAAGACCCATTTTTTTCCAATAATGCAATAATCACTTAGCAACAAAAACAGTTTTAAGAGATATGTTATTTGCTGCTTACACCGACGATAGCCACACGATATATAAAATAATAACCCCTAATTCGGAGTTTGGTTCCTGGGAGACAACCGGCTAGGAGATACTGTTCGTCATATTCGTTACGAAGAATACGATGATCTAATAAACAAAGATCGGATCAACTAAACAAGGTGGGACAATCTGGGCCCATCGTCGAGATCTTTTTGACTGCGCCAAGCCAAATGCTTTGCACTGAGATCGTCGCCGATGATTGCACGTTTCAGAGTCAGCTGAATGAAGTAATGTCGATGTTTGATTCGAAATTTTGATTAAATTCCTTTGGATTTCTACGGGAAATCATTTGTATTATCCATAAAAAAATCTTTGGAAACGTGAAAAAGTTTGCCGTTTTGCTGAATGGAACTTCGTCGGATAACACGTTACTGGTAATTTAGCTGAAAAGAGCCGTTTGCCATAACATGTCGTTTGGCCGAATAGGTCATTTGACGAAAAATTCGTTTAGCCGAATTGTTCATTTAGCATACAACGTCATTAGGCCGAACGGGTTATACGACCTAAACTGTCAATTGCTGAAAAAGTAATACGGTCACAAATGTCGACGCATTCGGCCAAATGGCCCTTTCTGCCAAACATCAATTTCGGCCAAACAACTTTCGGCATTGTGGCTTTCGGCCGAATGACTTGCGGCCATATAGTCATTCTCGTCGTTTGGCCGAAAATTATTCGACGGAAAGCCATTTATTCGAATGCCACTTGGCCGAATAACACGTTAAGGCGAAAGTCATCTAGCCGAATTCCATTTGGCCGAATTGAACGTTTAGCCCAAATGGTTATTAGGTCGAAAATGGTTTGGTCGGAAATGTCATTTCGGTGAAAGCGACTTACGGTCAAACTGGTAATTCAGCCGAAAAGGTCGTTTGTCGAAACATTTAGCCGGAAATGCCAAACAATTGAAATTCCTTCTGTATCCAATAATATTTCTTTAATGGATGATGTTTCATTCACTTGAGTATCATAGGGCTCGCCCTAGAAGTGATGGAATGGTTTGAAACTCAGTTGTCGAAGGAGGCGTCGTTGGCGTATCTCAATAAATGCCGTTTGTTTGAAACAGTCACGGTCTTTTATTCGCGATCTTTCACTGTTGGTTTCGCTGACGGTTTTTTGGGTGCCGCGGCAACAATCTGTCGAAGGAAGCCATGATCGTTATTTTGTATTACTACACTTAGTATCATAAAGCCGTAACTGCATTGATCGATTTGTCTCCATCGATGTTTTCAATTTATCAATGTAGTGAATTGCGGAAGTTTGTCGGAAATTTTATAGTTTTGCGAAATAAACGATGATTGCATCTTGCATCAGAAGCAATAATCTCGGTTGTAGCTTTTAATCCAATTGACCTTCCCCGTCAAAATAGTACTGTATTTGCATCCAATCTTTATGACCGCATTTACGCTCATAATTCTGAAAAAAATATGTAGGTATATTTTGCACTTAAAAAGGAATAAAACATAAGCTTTTTAATTCAAACAATTAATGCTTTATCTACAGTTTAAAGGTTTAAAGCTCATTACGAATGTATGAAAAAAAAACTAAATGTATACCCTTTAAATCAATTTTACTGGACATAAACAATAATCAGCCAGGCGTCTGGTTACCATCGGATACACACAGTCCATCCATTCTGGAATGCCTTCACAAATCAACCGACCAACCCATTTCCCTTCTCAACGGGTGACCTTAATTTCAGGAAAACTATATAAATCCCCCTCTTCGCCCATTCCTTGCCGCACCAACGTTTTCTTATAGCTACACGGTACCAATTTCCGCCTGGAAAATTACAAAACGCAAGATGCAATTTCTTGCACCGGGGCCCCGTCTTCGGCACAGTTAGCTTTCTTCTTCGGATCCGAAAATACCTATGGTAGAAGAATTTGAAGACAACAACTTGAACTTGGTACCAAGTGCAGCTACAGGAAGTGGCCCTATGTCACATCTGGGCATAACTGGGACATTACTACTCCACAAGGAAAAGGGTCCACATGGTTTCCAACGTGCAACATTCATTCGCTTCACATTCCCATTGGAGGGGATAATAAAATAAACTAATTCGGAAAATATTCTTCCAAGCTCCCCCGGCGTAAAAGCTCAAGCTTAAGGAATTTCAGCACTGCAGTGCACTTGACTTCGCCAAGACTCGATTCTGGATGGGAGAAGGGGCGTAAAGGGTAGAGGGTGCAAGAAAAGATATGAGTTTGATACCAAATGGTATTGCTCGAGGAAAATAATTTCTTTAAGTTTTGTCAATGGATGTTGTTTCGAGGGCGCTATAGGGTAAAGTTGGAATTCATGTACCAGTCGGAATGGCAAATTTCCAAAACATTTTGATTTCATTGTTTATTTGATTTTAATGTTTACAGTTTTATGCTATGGAAAATCCATGTTTCCTTTGTGGATTGTGGAATATATAATAGTAACAATTGCAATGCTTCAAAAACTTATTTTATAATAACATGCTTATACCATGCTTAAAACATGTTTTTTTTTATTTAGAAGGCTTTAAACCAATATCTCATTCATTCACCTCTTGAAGATGTTAATCTACTACAAATAGTGTAATAATTCTGTTAATTTCAAATATTTTAACATTTTGTTTTCAGCTTGTTTGTTGTTGCTTAGAGCTTGCCTGAGGTTCCTGCTTATGCCTAATTTATCTTTAATATTATCATTTTTTTGACATCTAGTTATTAAGTGATTAATGTTTAGTTCTTCTTTACAGCTTTCACATATATCAGGAGTTTGTTTTTTTAAATAGATGACTTTTTGTAATACGCGAGTGTCCTAATCGGCATCGAGTTAATGCTCTTCGTTCTTCACGTTTGAATTGTTATGTCAATTTTTTAATAGATGCTAGATAATGATGACGTTCATTTGACCAGTTGTTTCGGTGATTTTTCCAGATTTCTCCGGTGGCCCATTTGATGACGTCACCAGCAGGTGTATCTCATGTCCATAGGCGTAGCCAGGATTTCGAGAAGGGGGGGGGGCAACTTTTTTGGTCTTCCAAATCGTAGTTTTATAGTAGTTTTATAAAAACACATGAATATTAACACATGAAACCAAATCCAAACCAAATCGAAAAAATAATGATTAAAACAATAATTTATTTAAAAATGCGTGATTTATTGCTCATCGGATATTTTTAAATAAAGTGAGAAAAATATTAACGAACTTAGTATTCAGAAAGAATATTAAATTGGCTATAACAATTATTATAAAAATCCTGCATTCTTCCATAAGTTTAAGAAAACTAGAACCATACATCTGAATTTCTAAACAAATCCTCTCTGAAATAATATTTATTATAAAATAGGCGGAAAAATAAATATGCAAGCTTTCTCCAGGAATTCCTTCGACAATTGCTCCTGGCATTCTATCCGAAATTCTATCAGGGATTCTTTAGGAATGTCTCCAGCAACTTCTTCGGCAGTGTTTTCAGGAATTCCACCATAAATTTTGCCGGGAATTGATCCGAAAATTCCACCATTATTTACTCCAAGAAAATCTTCACGAACTTCTTTATAAGTTCTGCAGAATTCCCTGCAATAATTCAAATAATTTCGTGCTGTTTCCCATAATTTTTAAGAATAAGAATATTCCGTGGAAATTCCGCAGAAAACATTCCTAAGAAATTCACGAAAAATCTTCGAATTTCTTGTGTGAATTCCATAAAATTTTCCGTGAATTGTTTCGAATAATTTCTTGTGAAAACTTCAAAGAATTTCTCCAGGAATTCCACCGGAAATTTATACGGAAATTATATCGAAAATGAAATCAACAATGGAATTTTCGTAGGAGTTCCTAGATTAATTCGCAATGAAATCCTGAAAGGATTCCGGTGGAAACTTCAAGATTTCCACTGGGAGATCCTCCAGGAGTTTCTCCGAAAATTCCTCCTGGAATTCTTCCAGGAGTTCCACCGGCATTTCCACCAAGAATTTCTCTAGGATTTCCTTCGAGAATTATTCCGGTAGTTCTATAGGCAGTTCCTCTGAAAATTCTTCCGGGAATTTCGGCGGAATTGGAATTTATTTAGGCTTCTTCAGGAATTTATATAGATTTTCCACCAGAAGCTCCTTCCACCAGAAGCTTCTCTGGGAGGTCCTCTGATGATGATAATGGTCCAGCTACAAACCCCAACAAAGGTTTCAGCTAGACGAGATTTGTCTATAAGATGAATTCTCTTGTTTCCGAGAATGCTTCTGGTAGTTTCCCCGGGGTTCCTTTGAAAATTACCCCGGGAGTTTCTTCAGAAATTCTTCCAGAAAATTCCTTCGAGAGTTCCTCCGGGAATTCCACCAGCAATTCATCCGGGAGTTTCTCCGGAAATTCCTCCGGGAGTTCCACCAGAAGCTATTCCAGAAAATTATTCAGGCTTTTTCAGGAAATCATTTAGGCTTTCATCAGAAATTAAGCTGGAAATTTCTCCCGAAGTTCTTCCGGTAGTTTCTCTGGGAGCTCATCCGGGAGGTCCTCTAGGAATTCCTCCTGAAATTCCTCCGGGAGATCTTACGGGAGCTCCTCCGGCAGTTCCTTCTGGAATTCCTTCGGGAGATCCACCAGCAGTTTCTACGAGAATCCCTCTGGGAGTTTCACCTGCAGTTTGTCCGGGTGTTTCTCTGAAAAGGAACTCCTAGAGTAATTTCCGGAGGAACTCCCGGGGGATTTTCTATAGGAATTTCCGGAGAAATTATCAGAGGAATTCTCGGAGGAACTGCCGGTGGAACTTTTTGAGGAATATATTGAAGAACTTCAGGAAGAATTTCCGTAGGAAATCCTGGAGGAACTCTCGTAAGAATTCTAGGATGAACTCCCAAAGGAACTTCCGTAAGAATTCCTAGGAAAAATTCTCCGAGGAACTTCTGGAGGAATTTGTAGATAAATGCCTAAAGTAATGCTAATTCCCGAAGGAACTACTGGTGGAACTTCAGAGGAACATCCGGTGGAATACCCTAGAAAAAGAGAAAAAACATTTCTGAAGGAACTTCCAAAATCCCATTTCCCGTGCAATTCCTGCCAAATATCGTCCAGGAATTCCCTGTAAAGTTCCTGGAGGTATTACCGGAGAATTTCTTGGAAAAACTCCTGGAAGAACTCCCGGAGGAACTCCCATAAGCACTTCAGGAGGAATTCCCTCATGGAAGTCCTGAAATAATTCTTAGAGAAGTTCCTAAGGGAATTTCCGAAAAAATATCTGAAGGAATTCCCAGAAAAATACCAGGAGGATATAATGCAGAAATTCCCAGATGAAATCCTAAAAGTATTCTCAGATTAATTGCTGAAGAAAATCTCTGCGGATGCATGCCTGAAGGAAATGCCGGATTCTTCCTGAAGAGAGAATAGCCGAAGAAATATCTAGAAGTAAATCTTGGAGAGAAGAAAAGATATCTTCAAGGAATTTCCTCGTGAATTTCCTAAAAAAATTAGTGGGGGTTTCTAGATAAGGAGGAATTACAATTACATGAGAAGGATTTTCGAATGATTTTCAGAGGAATTTGTGGATAACTTTCCGGAGGAATTTAGAAGTTCCCAGCCCCAGTAACATTTTGGTTTTATAATGGTTTTAAGGCACTCTTGTAGAGTAAATAATGGTCTTCAAGAGCGTTATAAAACTAAAAATGTTACTTGGGAGGGGAGCTTCTAGAAGGATTTAAAGGAGAATTTTTGAGCCCGAAATGTTTCGAGTTGTTTTGAACTTTCATATATTATGGATCCTGGATGCCCTAATAAGTTTTGGGAATTTTTTGAATTTCAACCACCTATTTCTGTATATGATTGGATCGTAAAGTGTACATGTTTGAGGGAATTCATTTCAGTACCCGTTCAATATTTCCACAATTTAGGGGGGGACGGCCCCCCTGCCCCCCCTTGGCTACGCCCATGCTCATGTCAGCAGTCGCGATGATCTACCTCTATTTGCTGCTTGATCGGCATCCATCTTCATTCCCTTTGATTCCGACGTGAGTAGGAATCCAGCAAAATGTGATGTTCTTATTTCCGATGGATGATTCGAATGTTTGAATGCCTGCATTCCGAGATTTTCCATGTTCGAGGGATTCCAAACAGCTGTCGAAATCTGTAAAGATGACGGTAGTTTTTTTTTGCCACAAATTTCACAGCTGCAGCGATAGCTTCAGCTTCTGCAGAGAAGATGCTGAAATGATGAGGTAGTTTCCGCTCTATTGTAGGTCCAAAACCGACCTCGGATTCCCGCTTGGAACCGTCCGTATAGAATTTTACAAAAGCAATATATTTTTCGTTCAATACTCTGGACATAATAGCTTGAGCTTTGGCGGAACCTTGTCCTACTTGAACTCATTTTTGATTGTCCAGTCTATAGATGGATTGACTGCATTCCACGGCCGACGATCAAGACGGCGAAGCTTTTGTACTGGTGGAACAACTTTTCCAGTTAGAGAAGTCATTTCCAAGTCGGTGGATTTTCTAAGCGAAGGCCTTTTGGTTCTAGATTTTTCTTCGATTCGACACAAACTTTTGAACCTGACTATAATTTTAAGTTCTGTGATGGAAACGATAAACTAATTTAAATTTCAATTCAGTTTATCTTAATTTTACATGATTTTTTTCAGAAACCTTGATGAGCGAGCACGTGGCTGTCAAAACAAATCAAAACAAAGTTCATTGCATTTCATTCAAACTGCAGCATCTATTTTATTTATATAAACATCAACCAAAATGGACATCTGCACATATAAAAACAAAGCAGCCTTTAAGGCGCAGCATTTCATTACTGTAACTCTTTGTTTGTTACCTATGCATAGCTAGGACAACTTGTTCCTTAAACGGTAGAATGCCACTCTCCACGGCCATCGCTATTGATGGTGATGTTCGGAAAGCTCCGGAAGACGCGCGTAATAACTGATTGAAGATTGATTTTTATGGTTTTATGCATTTCATTCCGAACAGCTCGATTCCATACAAAGCTTCGATAGGCATATAGCATTCCCTATTCGCCATACAATTTCTCTATTGTCATAATTCGCAATTGCTTTTATGAAGATGATACGTCTTTTGACTGATTCTTTGACTATTCTGAAATGCTTTTTAAAAGTACATCGTCTGTCCAGTTCGACTCCAAGAATTCTAGCTGATGGGGCGTCACGTATTTTCTCCCCGTTGATCTTGATTTCGAATCTATTCTTTTTAAGGTTCGAATGATATCGTTGGCAGACATGGAGCAATGTGGATTTGTTCGCTGACAGTTCAAATCGTTTGCTTATTGCCCATGTTTGTAGGTACTGCTTCGATGGCTTTTTAAAGTCTCATCCTGGTAGAAAAACAGGAAACTGTGGCAACCAATAAAATGTCATCTGCATACAGTAATATTCTTACGCCTTTTGGGACGACTTCAAATATTGTATCAATTTCTAGGGACCAGGAGGAAGAGAGTGACCGAGAGTACAGAGCATTGGCACTTCGATACCATCTATCACCACCATCGATACCATATATCTTGGAAAACGTCCCTCAGCCCATACTTTGTTGAACTGTGTCAGTTTGCTATTTTTCCAGATGCAGGTTGTTTCTTAATCATCGAATATCCTATGAGATCCGTTCCGGTTGAGTGTCCTTTTGTTGATTCGATTGCATTCAATGATTCCGGTAGAGTAAAATAACTGTCCATGGAGCATATTCCAGCGGGACTAGTGTCATCGTTTTCTATAACCATGTTGTTTTGCTGATTGCCCGTGGTTTCTGAAGTATTATTCTCAAATATATCGGCGAAATGCCAGCGATTGTTTTTGGGCTCGTAACATGCACGTTATTTATGATGAAACTTTTGTTACTGATTGGTTTTTTTTCACAGAGTCAAGGTCAACCAGGCCAGGTCAACTTGGAAGCGAAATTAGATGAAGCAACTGTTGACCATCATAAAACGATCATTTGATTTTGACCAACCCATGACAGTATATTTCTTCCTCTCTTCGTTGACTTAGAGCTACCCCGAGTTTCGTGAGAGGCGTTCATGTCACCAGCGATTATATACGGCGGTTCGGTTGTTTTGAGAAGGTTGTCCATAGCACAAATAATGTCGTCATCTTTAGCCGTATGCGGGAAATGAACCGATGCTATTGTCACGAATAACATGTTTTATAATAGCATGCTTAAAAACTTGAGATTTTATTTTGGTTTTATACAGTTGTTATTAGATCTGCAAGAGTACTAGAGAACCGTGTTTTGACTTCCAATATAAAACTTGGTTTCTAAGTTCTATAATGCTTTTGTATTACTCTTCAGAACTATAAAATGTAACTAACATAAACCCAGCGAGAATTTATATCAAGACTTATATAAGCTATCAAATTTTGTAGAGTACTTCATAAACTTCTGCAAAGTATTTCGGGTGTTAAGCACCATTGTGATGGAAGCCATTTTAATTTAGAATTCAACCGCTTGGTGGCGCTAGTATAAGGAATTACCTTTCATGGCAGACATTTTAGGATTTGAGAGATTTAGAAAGTTGCCGTTATAAGAAAAAAATCGATAGTTCATTTTAAACTGTTTGTAAAATCAGTTTTTATTATCTAAATGCAATCAAACATTATGGGGTATCAAAAACAGCCAATTTTGTACCAACTGTGCGATAATTCATACCATTTTGGTCAAATGAAATTTATGGAATAATATTTGAAAATTAGGAGTTACTTTTCCACTTACCCCAATGGAATGGACCTTAGTTACCTTGACCTTCAATTGTCCACTACTCAGCACATATAATTAATTATTGCAATCAACGGCAAAATTTGTTACGAATATAAATTAATGTGTATTATGGAATGTATTCACCTATCAGTGCTATTTATATCTTTCTTATACGGTTTTGAAATATATAAAACACGTAAAAAGCATCAGTACCGATAGGTGGATTAATCAGTCGTTCTCTTATTTATATTTATATAAAGAAGGAACATATTAAGATTCATATTATCCAAATAAACCCTGAAGGGAAGGAAAAACGTCCGTGATCAGAATATTATCCACTTCCCCTCCAGTGTTCGATACCAGGAGTAAGGGTAAAGTCGTTGAATTATTCGATTCCATGGTACAAGCCACTACAATTTGAATGTGATTAGTTAGATTGTATTATAATGGTCACCTGTGAATCAGATTCACTGGAAAAAGGGACAATTTGTGCAAATAAGAATTGATTTTATTAATGTAAAAATTTACTTTTCTCGAAACCTCAAATAACAGCTTCAGTGTTACACGTGTTAGTGAATGTTTTACACAGATTTTAACATATTATTAGTGAAAACATCGAAGTATATTTTTGCACAATGTTATGGTGTGGTAAAAACTGTAAAGTATGCACAATTCCAATTTTTCGAGTTTATTTTTACAATTACCCCCTTTTTCCACTTCCCCTCAGTGTACCTTACTGGAACATTTAATTGATAACTCTCGAGATTTTTGGATTAAGAAAATTGCCATTTTTTACAAATCCTTTGCTTGTTGGGTTATATTGGGCAGTAGGGTGGCTCAAATTAGTATGGGAAAAACTTTCTTCAATTTTTTTGATGGGCCGCCCTCTTATTCGGTTCTATTTGATGCGCTGATGCTCTGGACAAAATTTCAGCCAAATCGGTCAACGTTTGGGCGGTGCTAAACTCGTTAGAAGTTTATATGGAAAAATGTATGCAGAAACATCCAAAAATAGTAAATTGCAGCTGGACTACACAACTTACGATGAAGAACTATGATAATCATTCAGATCTTGGAGAATTTAATACAGAATGTTATGCAGAAAACCGCGAGAAGATGAATGAGTATCATGGTTCTTGATCGTAAATTGTGCCTTCCAACTGCAAATCACTGTTTTTGGATGTTTCTGCATACATTTTTCCACATAATCTTCCAACGAGTTTAGCATCGCCCAAACGTTGACCGATTTGGCTGAAATTTTGTCCAAAGCATCAGGGCATCAAATAGAACCGAATAAGAGGGCGGCCCATCAAAAAATTTGAAAAGGTGTTTTTTGAGCCACCCTATTGGGCAGTTAGGTTTGGAATTCTACTGTTTAACGTCCCTAATGTAACGGAAATAATAGAAAGGTTGGGTATTTTAAACCATGCAAGTTTGAAAAAGTTTCTGCCTTCTATTGGTGTTCCGTGGAGATTCCGAAGAGTTTTCCATAAACATACCAAAGAACTTCCCGTGGATATTCCGAAGAATTTTCTTTTGGAAATTTTCGAATAATTCTTACAAGAAATTTTAAAGAATTTCCCAAGGAAAATCCAAAGAATTTACTGTGGAAATTAAAAAAAAAATCTGTGGAAATTCCAAAAAATTTCTTATTGGAAATATTGAATAATTCTACCAAGAAATTTCGAAGAATTTCCTAAGGAAAATCCAAAAAATTCCCCGTGGAAATTCCAAAGAATTAGCCGTGGAAATTATAAAGAATTTCCCGTGGAAATTCCGAATACTTTTCCGTAAAAATACTAAGAATTTCCCGTGAAAATTCTAAAAATTTTCATGTGGAAATTTCAAAGATTTTCCCTTGGAAATTCTAAAGATTTTTCCGTGGAAATTCCAAAGAATTTCCAGTGGAAATTAAAAAGAATTTCCCGTGGAAATTCCAAAGAATTTCCCGTGGAAATTCCGAAGAATTTCCCGTGGAAATTCCGAAGAATTTCCCGTGAAAATTCCGAAGAATTTCTCATGGAAGTTTCTAAGAATTTCCCGTGGGAATTCCGTAAAATTTCCCGAAGAAATTCCGAAAAATTTCCCGAGGAATTTCCGAAAAAAATTTTGTTTTTATTCCGACGAATTTACCGTGGAGATTTCGAAGCATTTTCCGTGGAAATTCCGAAGAATTTCCTTTTGGAAATTTAGAATAATTCTCCTAAGAAATTTCGAAGAATTTCCCGAGGAAATTCCGAAGAATTCCTCGTGTAAAGAATTTTCCGAAGAATTTTCCGTGGAAATTCTAAAGAATTTTCCGTGGAAATTCTAAAGAATTTTCCGTGGGAATTCCAAAGAACTTCCCGTGGGAATTCCAAAGAATTTTCCGTGGAAATTCTAAAGAATTTTCCGTGGAAATTCTAAAGAATTTTCCGTGGAAATTCTAAAGAATTTTCCGTGGAAATTCTAAAGAATTTTCCGTGGAAATTCCAAAGAATTTCCCGTGATAATTCTAAAGAATTTCCCGTGATAATTCTGAAGAATTTCCCGTGGAAAATCCAAATAATTTCCCCTGGAAATTCCATAGAATTTCCCGTGGAATTTCCCAAGAATTTCCCGAGGAAATTCCAAAGAATTTCCCGTGGAATTTTCAAAGAATTTCCCGTGGAAATTCCAAAGAATTTCCCGTGGAAATTCCAAAGAATTTCCCGTGGAAATTCCAAAGAATTTCCCGTGGAAATTCCAAAGAATTTCCCGTGGAAATTCCAAAGAATTTCCCGTGGAAATTCCAAAGAATTTCCCGTGGAAATTTCAAAGAATTTCCCGTGGAAATTCCAAAGAATTTCCCGTGGAAATTCCAAAGAATTTCCCGTGGAAATTCCAAAGAATTTCCCGTGGAAATTCCAAAGAATTTCCCGTGGAAATTCCAAAGAATTTCCCGTGGAAATTCCAAAGAATTTTCCTTGGAAATTCCAAAGAATTTCCCTTGGAAATTCCAAAGAATTTTTCGTGGAAATTCCAAAGAATTTCTCGTAGAAATTCCAAAGAATTTCCCGTGGAAATTCCAAAGAATTTCCCTTGGAAATTCCAAAGAATTTGCCTTGGAAATTCCAAAGAATTTCCCGTGGAAATTCCAAAGAATTTCCCGTGGAAATTCCAAAGAATTTTCCGTAGCAATTCTAAAGAATTTCCCGAGGAAATTCTAAAAAGTTTCCCGAGAAAATTCCAAAGAGTTTTCCGTGGAAATTTCAAAGAATTTCCCGCGGAAATTCCAAAGAATTTTCCAGTGAAATTCCAAAGAGTTTTCCGTGGAAATTCTAAAAAAATTTCCGTGGAAATTCCAAAGAATTTCCCGTGGAAATTCCAAAGAATTTCCCTTGGAAATTCTAAAGACTTCCCCGTGGAAATTCCGAAGAATTCCGAAGAATTTCCCGTGGAAAGTCCGAAGAATTTCCCGTGGAAATTCCGAAGAATTTCACGTGGAAATTCCGAAGAATTTCCCGTGGAAATTCCGAAGAATTTCCCGTGGAAATTCCGAAGAATTTCCCGTGGAAATTCCGAAGAATTTCCCGTGGAAATTCCGAAGAATTTCCCGTGGAAATTCCGAAGAATTTCCCCTGGAAATTCCAAAGAATTTCCCGTGGAAATTCCAAAGAATTTCCCTTGGAAATTCCAAAGAATTTCCCGTGGATATTCCAAAGAATTTCCCGTGGGTATTCCAAAGAACTTCCCGTAGAAATTCCAAAGAATTTCCCGTGGAAATTCCAAAGAATTTCCCGTGGAAATTCCAAAGAATTTCCCGTGGAAATTCCAAAGAATTTCTCGTGGAAATTCCAAAGAATTTCCCTTGGAAATTCCAAATAATTTCCCGTGGAAATTCCAAAGAATTTCCCGTGGAAATTCCAATGAATTTCCCGTGAAAATTCCAAAGAATTTCCGTGGATATTCCAAAGAATTTCCGTGGATATTCCAAAGAACTTCCTGTAGAAATTCAAAGAATTTCCTGTGGAAATTCAAAGAATTTCCCGTGGAAATTCCGAAGAATTTGCCTTGGAAATTCCAAAGAATTTGCCTTGGAAATTCCAAAGAATTTCCCGTGGAAATTCCAAAGAATTTTCCGTAGCAATTCTAAAGAATTTCCCGAGGAAATTCTAAAAAGTTTCCCGAGAAAATTCCAAAGAGTTTTCCGTGGAAATTTCAAAGAATTTCCCGTGGAAATTCCAAAGAATTTCCCGTGGAAATTCCAAAGAATTTCCCGTGGAAATTAAAAAGAATTTCCCGTGGAAATTCCAAAGAATTTCTTGTGGAAATTCCAAAGAATTTCTTGTGGAAATTCCAAAGAATTTCTCGTAGAAATTCCAAAGAATTCGAAGAATTTCCCGTGGAAAGTCCGAAGAATTTCCTGTGGAAATTCGAAGAATTTCCGTGGAAATTCGAAGAATTTCCGTGGAAATTCGAAGAATTTCCGTGGAAATTCCGAAGAATTTCCGTGGAAATTCCGAAGAATTTCCGTGGAAATTCCGAAGAATTTCCGTGGAAATTCCGAAGAATTTCCGTGGAAATTCCGAAGAATTTCCGTGGAAATTCGAAGAATTTCCGTGGAAATTCGAAGAATTTCCTGTGGAAATTCCGAAGAATTTCCGTGAAAATTCCGAAGAATTTCCGTGGAAATTCCGAAGAATTTCCGTGGAAATTCCAAGAATTTCCTGTGGAAATTCCAAAGAATTTCCGTGGAAATTCCAAAGAATTTCCCGTGGAAATTCCAAAGAATTTCCCGTGGAAATTCCAAAGAATTTCCCGTGGAAATTCCGAAGAATTTTCTGTGGAAATTCCGAAGAATTTCCTGTGGAAATTCCAATGAATTTCCCGTGGAAATTCCAATGAATTTCCCGTGGAAATTCCAATGAATTTCCCGTGGAAATTCCAAAGAATTTCCCGTGGAAATCAAAAAGAATTTCCCGTGGAAATTCTAAAGAAGTTTTCGTGGGAATTCCAAAGAATTTTCCGTGGGAATTCCAAAGAATTTCCCGCGGAAATTCCGAAAAATTTCCCGTGGAAATTTCGAAGAATTTCCCGTAGAAATTCCAAAGAATTTCCCGTGGATATTCTTTGGAATTTCTACGGGAAATTATTCGGAATTTTTAGTGGAAATTCCGAAGAATTTCCGTGGAAATTCCGGAATATTTTCCGTGGAAATTCCGGAATATTTTAAGTGGAAATTCCGGAATATTTTCCGTGGAAATTCCGGAATATTTTCCGTGCAAATTCAGAAGAATTTCCCGTGGAAATTCCGAAGAATTTCCCAAAGGAATTCCAATGAATTTCCCGTGAAAATTCCGAAGGATTTCCCGTGGAAATTCCGAAAAAATTTCCGTGAAAATTCCAAAGAATTTCCCGTGGGTATGTCAAAGAACTTCCCGTAGAAATTCCAAAGAATTTCCCGTGGAAATTTCAAAGAATTTCCCGTGGAAATTCCAAAGAATTTCCCATGGAAATTCCAAAGAATTTCTCGTGGAAATTCCAAAAGATTTCCCTTAGAAATTCCAAATAATTTCCCGTGGAAAATCCAAAGAATTTCCCGTGGAAATTCCAATGAATTTCCCGTGAAAATTCCAAAGAATTTCCCGTGAAAATTCTAAAGAATTTCCCGTGGATATTCCAAAGAACTTCCCGTAGAAATTCCAAAGAATTTCCCGTGGAAATTCCAAAGAATTTCCCGTGGAAATTCCAAAGAATTTCTTGTGGAAATTCCAAAAAATTTCCCGTGGAAGTTCCAAAGAATTTCTCGTGGAAATTCCAAAGAATTTCCCGTGGAAATTCGAAAGAATTTCCCGTGGAAATTCGAAAGAATTTCCCGTGGAAATTCCAGAGAATTTCCCGTGCTAATTCCAAAGAATTTTCCTTGGAAATTCCAAAGAATTTCCCGTGGAAATTCCAAAGAACTTCCCGTAGAAATTCCAAAGAATTTCCCATGGAAATTCCAAAGAATTTCCCGTGGAAATTCCAAAGAATTTCCCGTGGAAATTCCAAAGAATTTCCCGTGGAAATTCCAAAGAATTTCCCGTGGAAATTCCAAAGAATTTCCCGTGGAAATTCCAAAGAATTTCCCGTGGAAATTCCAAAGAATTTCCCGAGGAGATTCCAAAGAATTTCCCGTGGAAATTCCAAAGAATTTTCCTTGGAAATTCCAAAGAATTTCCCGTGGAAGTTCCAAAGAATTTCCCGTGGAAATTCCAAAGAATTTCTCGTAGAAATTCCAAAGAATTTTCCGTGGAAATTCCAAAGAATTTCCCGTGGAAAAAGAAGTAAGCCAAAGAAATAAGCAGAAACAAAAATTGAAGATGTCATTCAAAAAGGTGAGAGTTTGGAGAAAGATGTAAGAAATTTAGCTGGAGAGTCAAATAAGCTCTACACATTTTAGTATCTACAACTGAAAGCAATTGAGAAATATTACTATTCTGAATAATGTCTTTACTCATGTAACAGGATTTTGGTCATATTTGAACATGATGCAATAATGTCCGGTACTTGGGGACACTTTTCTGAATCGTGAAATTTTTTACCAAAATTCATCATCAAAATATATCGTCGTTAAACGTGTTGAAATGATCAAAATTTAATATAGTTAGTATGAATCATAAATGATCATATTTTGTGTACCTACATGGTATACAAGTAAACATAATCCGAATAATAAGAGAGTTTTTCGTTAAAAGACTTATGTGCCCGGCACTGGGGGCTCTCCCCCTATAAGCATAAAAAATAACTGTTTTTGTATCCTTTTTTACGAAGACCCCTCCTCGCGAGGTATCCGCCAATCTATACTGCCGCTAACCGCAAGTCGAGCACATCTGTATATGGCGTCCGTAATCTTCGGTTACGACCTGAAAGATGATTAAATTATCTTTCGAACAGCCCAAAAAATCCAAAATTGTCCAAACAATTTAAAAATTATAGCAATTTAAATGTGGGGTCAATTTGACCCCAGAGTACAGATAACGTAAGTTTTTTGGAGCACAGGCAGAAGGTTCGGAATGTGGAGAAATGTCTAATTTTAATAGGGGCAAAACGATTTCGATCCACTAATACGTTATTGCCCTCCTTAGCCGTGCGGTAAGATGCGCGGCTACAAAGCAAGACCAATTTTCGGATTGGAAATTGTCTCGACTTCCCTGGGCATAAAAGTATCATCGTGCTATACGAATGCAAAAAGTTAATAACTGTGGAAGTGCTTAATGAACACTAAGCTGCGAGGCGGCTCTGTCCCAGTGTGGGGATGTAATGCCAATAAGAAGAAGTAGAAGAAGAATAGGTTATTGCAGATTAATCAAAACTAATATCTAGGATTTGCGGAAATAAATAATTGTTGGTTAACAACATCCCCATCGGTTGTCGTGAAAATGACCAACATTCGTGAATAGAAAAGCGCTCGTTGCAAAACCGGAATTTCCATAACTACCCTAGATATCTTACTCAGCCGGTATTCCTTCTCAAGAAAAGCTAGTCTATTATGTCTACCTGCTAGTCATAGACTGACGCTCCAGTATCTTGCCGCTTACCGTAAATGAATTCAACAATAAACGGTGCATTCAAGACGAATTCCATTTATGCAGCCACACATAAGCCCTTCCCCCCTCTCGTGATGCATTTCTCAAACCATTATGGCAGTAGTTGTTTTCAACATCACTGCAACCCATAAAAAGGTGTCCGTAGGGAAGGCAATGGAGGAAGAAATTACATTTAACTAACTATGGCAAACTCTATCTCGTATATCATGCATATATTGCACTATAATTAATTAGAATTTAGCATTTATTCAAATTTATATGCCTTAGTTGTTTTGAAACTTAGTTTCTGAAATTGCTTCAGAAGCGCCAAACTATTTTTGAAGGCCATATGCTCTGTACACTGGATGCAAATTTCACAAAGGAACCGAAATAGGCACCAATATGATCGGAATTCCAGTCCGAACTCCCACACGATGCACAAATACACATACCGGGGGCCAGGTATCCCGTGGCAACTTTCATAAAACTCGACTCGAGTCTCCAACGGGAAACGAGAAATTCAATATCATCCCATTCGAAAGAACCGGAACGACTCCACACGACCGCACGCCCGCCCCTTGTTCCCCAACCTCAAGTTGGGCACCCGAACGGCATTCACTCCTAACAGTGTGAAGGCCGTGTAAACGACCTTGTTGCTGGCTGGCTTTAAATCGCACAAGCCTGCCTGCTGGTGGTGTAGCAGCTCTTTGGGGCACACGTATGCAGGCTCAGCAACATCCCGGAGAGCACACAGTCAAGATTCTGCACACCACGCCGACCGACGCACGACGCCACGGACCGGTCTCGATTGCATTCCCCGCGTTTTCGTTGTCGTTGCCTGGTGGATGGATCCGTTTCGCGGCAGACTCATTTTTCTTACATTTCTTTGCCTCGCACACGCACGCCGTTCGGTCCCAGGTCCAGGAATGAAGTCGTTGAATTCCTGGTAAAACAGCGAATCAGGTTCCTTACACAGACACCTGGAGCCCATCTTTCTCTCTGCTCTGCCATGGGATGGGTTGCACTTTTTGTTGTTTTGTTTAACCGTCCTGCGGAAAGGCGTTGAAGTTTGAATTTTTTTCTCAAGTGGGCGAATCCATGAGCTTGATTACCCTTCGAATAGTTGTGGTGAGATCCTGTTAAGTAGGGGAGAATAGTCCAAAATGCACCCCTTAAGTTTTTCGATGTTTCCACAAATATTTGGTTATTTGTTTATTTATTAAAATAATTCAACTGACAATGAATGTCTAAATGAATATTAGTTAAACTAATTGGTTACGGTCAGCAGTACGGAAAAAGTCTAGTAACCGATGACGAAACACGTCAACTGATGAATTAAAGTCAAAAATATCGAAGAATTCGTTGAAGCGGCGACTGATGAATCGAATTGGTTCGTGTAGTGCATAGTTGCTAGTCTGTGGTTCTAGAAGCAAAAATAGACGTTGACGAAGAGGTCTTTCAGGTGCATATAGATTTCACTGCGACAGTAGTGCTGGACAATTGATGTGACCCGTGAGCAGCTTCCCAGCAAACGTAGCTTGAGCGGCGATCCGTCTAAACTCTAGTGGTTCGATGCTAATCAACCGGCACCGCATAAACAAGAATAACTAACCATTTCAACGTGTTACAAAACTAGCTAAATTTCACAATAATCTCGTATTCCTATTTTTATGAATTTTTAACGCATTAAGACATTTGAAATAAGTTTTAAAAATGAGCTTGAAAAAAAACTTGTGGTGTAAAATGACTCAATTGTATGTATAATAATGGTGAACGCATGGTTGTTTGTTTTGTCTTCATGGATTGATCGACAATCTTACGAGCGAGGTGAATAATTCGCGAATCGTTGAATTTAGGTGAAAATGAAAGGATTGCGCTCATTTTTTCCATTGCAGTTCATAAATGTTGTACAAAAGATTCTATGAGCAGTTTTATGTGTGAGGCCATTTTGCCCCGTGGATTATGCACTGTTCTCCTCGAGTGGTTAGAAGAAAAGGGGTGTATTTTAGTGGGAAAAGTTACATATAGCATAATATTTCATAACCCATGCCCTGATTTTAGTTTAGCAATTTTCCCTTTTTGAATGGGATATAGAATTGTTTGAAATCGTTGCTTCGGGATGACTTGCGCTAAAACGTAAAAACTAAATTGAAAAAATCGAATAGTTGGACAACGAGTCAGCCTTGGACAAAGTGACGACTCTGGCCAGATGTAATTGTCGATCGAGGTACGAACAGTTTAATTCTTATCCAAGGTATTAAACTCAGGTTCCTGCTGTTCAATCTGTTTTCTACCAGAAGATATAGGAGTAGATTAACATATTTTACCTCTCTGGTTCCAGACAGTTTGCAATTTCCCTCTAGTTGAATGAATTACTGGTGCCTATTTTCCGCAAATTCATCGCACAAACACGCGACTTGCTCCTTCGCCAGTCAGTGCTAAATCAAGCGAAGATCGGGACCAGAAAGACCGGATTCCGCTCGCAACCCGCACATCACACATATGGATGATTGGTAGTTAGGTATAGGGTACGTACCTTCAAACCCAAAACGAATGCGTCTCTCGTTCGATCGAGCGATGGTACTCAGAGGCGTCGTCCACGAAGCGATTGCACCATTTATTTTTGCTGATAACTCTTCTATGTACAGCACAAAACAGTCAAATATAATCAAATTTAATAATTTTTTGGACTCTTTTTAGCAACGTACGGTTGCTTCACGTCATCGTCACGTCATGAATACGAACAGAATGCGTGCACCTATAGCAAAATTGTTTTTCCGTTATGTCGATGTTGCTTATATTTCATATGATTGATTGAGCAGGTTATTATTTGTGACTTTTTTGATATTCATTGCGAGGTAATCTATGGAATAAAACAATGTTTTCAATTAAATCAAAAAGTAGACTATTATTACATTTGAATCGATTGCTTAACAAAATTAGGCAAATCCTTTAATAAGTAAATCGAGGTAGAAATAATCGTTGAAATCTACGCTGGAAATCATGCACCTGAATGTAACGCCATATAATCAACGTAATTTTACACAAGATATAGCCTAAATGGATTGGAAATTGTTTCGTTTTCTCTGGGCATAAAAGTATCATCGTATTAGCCTCATGATATACGAAGGCAAAAATGGTACCTTGGCTAAGAAACCTCGTAGTTAATAACTGTGGAAGTGCTGAATGAACACTGCTGCGAGGCGGAAATGCCCAATGAGGGATGTAATGCCAATAAGAAGAAGAAGATAAGACGAAGAAGAAGTTTGCCTAAATGTATGCAATATTTGAAGGGAAGCTAAAGCTAAGCTAAAGCTAAGCTAAAGCTAAGCTAAAGCTAAGCTAAAGCTAAGCTAAAGCTAAGCTAAAGCTAAGCTAAAGCTAAGCTAAAGCTAAGCTAAAGCTGTTAAAGTTGTAAAGCTGTTAAAGTTAAGCTGCTAAAGCTAAGCTAAAGCTGTTAAAGTTGCTTAAAGCTAAGCTAAGCTGTTGCTAAAGCTGTTAAAGCTAAGCTAAAGTTGTTGTTGCTAAGCTAAAGCTAAGCTAAAGCTGTTAAAGCGTGTTAAGCTGGCTAAGCCCCAGCCCCCAGCTGGCCCCAGCCCGGCCCAGCCCAGCCTGCCCAGCCCGTCAGCCCTGGCCCAGCCCAGCCCCCAGCTGCCTGCTCAGCCCCCAGCCCACCAGCCCCAGCCCCAGCCCAGCCTGCCCAGCCCAGCCCAGCCCCAGCCCTGCCCAGCCCGCTCCAGCCCCCCAGCCCTGCCTGGCCCAGCCCCAGCCTCCAGCCCAGCCCAGCCTGCCCTCAGCCCCAGCTCAGCCCCAGCCCTGGGCTCAGCCTGCCTGCCCAGCCTGCCCCGCCTGCTCAGCCCGCCCAGCCTGCCCAGCCTGCCCAGCCTGCTCAGCCCAGCCTGCTCAGCCTGCTCAGCCCGCTCAGCCTGCTCAGCTCAGCCAGCCTGCTCAGCTGCTCAGCCCTGCTCAGCCTGCTCTGCCCAGCCTCGCTCAGCCTGCCTCAGCCTGCTCAGCCTGCTCACCAGCCTGCTCAGCCTGGCTCAGCCTGCCTGCCTGCTCAGCTGCTCAGCCTGCTCAAAGCCTGCCAGTTGCTCAGCCAGCTTAAAGCTAAGCTAAAGCTGTTAAAGCTGTTAAAGCTGTTGTTCTTAAAGCTAAGCTAAAGCTGTTTGTTGTTTAAAGCTGTTAAAGTTGTTAAAGCTGTCAGTTGTTAAAGCTGCTAAAGTTGCTTTAAAGCTAAGCTGCTTAAAGCTGCTAAAGCTTAAAGCTGTTAAAGCTGTTTAAAGCTGTTAAAGTTGTTGTTAAGCTAAAGTTGTTGCTAAAGCTGTTTGTTGCTTAAAGCTAAGCTAAAGCTAAGTTAAAGCTAAGCTAAAGCTAAGCTAAAGCTAAGCTAAGCTATTTTTTACACTCGCGGAATTCAAACTATTATACTCTCAACGTCGGAGTAAACAAAAACACGTTCCCCTAATAATTCGTTTCAGGATTTAAAAACAAGTGAGAGAGATTATCTAATATTTAGCGTTTCCGCATTTCACGATCATTTTAATTATGATATGTAGTACAAGCACGTTTTGACGTTGGACAACGTCTTACCCGAAGGTACTGGGTGTCAAATCAGAATCTAAGATTGGGAACCGTCACGAAATCATGTAAGATTTTGAACGTTAGAGCCTTTATCTATGATTTTTATCCAATCTCGTTCATGCGTTCCCAACACGGACATCAGAATGATGTAAGTTACGGGCCTTGTGACCCACCGTTTCTCCGGGTCTAAAAAGGCCCATAATTCGCTCTAGCGCGTTATTTCTGTACGATGATCCACGGTGAGTGGTTACGGAAAGCAGGAATGGAAAGCGCACAGAATGATGGTGCTAGCATCGATGGCGGTGGTTTCTGTGTCTGTAACTATCGAATGGCTATCGTCGGTGTCAGCGGCACTCCAGTGAAATTTTCTTGCATGGTTCTGGATCTGGTTTTGTTGCAGGACCCATAAATTGGTTCTTTTCAGGACCACCATTTTATACAAGGGAAGGTTGTTGTGTGAAGAATTTTGTTCAAAGTGCAAATTAACCGCTTTGCTACGCCAAAAAGCTGCCGTCCGTAGCAGAATCATGAACGCACGTCGGAGGGAGATGCTACAAATATTTATTCGCATGGATGGCTTCAGTGGCAGCCAAGTGAAATTTTCTCAAGATTCTTTGGTTTTGTTTCTCTTTAGAATCACAATTTTGTGGAAGCGAAGGTTTAGCCGAGACGAATTTAGTTTAAAGTGCAAATCATAATCGCTTGGTGACAACAGAAAGTTTCCGTCGGCAGCAGAATCACGAGCGTGCGTCTGTAGGAGAAGCTGCAAAATTGTATTCGCATGGATAGATATAAAACCTGAAAAATGTTGCAGACTACCTACTAAAATTATAATCTTGAGGGGACATTTCACTTGACTGCTACTGCTGCTATCCATGCGAATAATTTTCTGCAGCGTCTCTCTCTGACGCGCGTTCATGATTCTGCTATCGACGTGAACTATCTGCCATCGCCAAGCTATTTAATTGTTAAAATTCATCTTGCTTCAAATTGTGGCTTGAAAATTTAGAGAGAAAATTTAATCGGGGCCACCACACAAAGCAAGGTTGAGGAGACGAATTTGTTCAAAGTACGACGTCAGAAAGTTGTCGTCCGTAGCAGAATCACGAGCGCGCATCGTAGGGAGGTGCTACAAATATTTATTCGCATGGATGTCAGTGGCAGCCAAGTAAAATTTTCTCTCCCCAACCTACAACATATTTCTCGCTTAACTTTTCAGAAGAAACACATTTTTTCAAGAATTAATTTGAATACAGATATGTTCCGATTTTATCACGTTCCGATTTTGTCACGCTCCGATTTCGTCAACAAAATTATTCCGTTTTTATCAACAAAAAATTCAAACATTTTTTTTTAGAGATTTGGCTTTCAAAAAGACATAACTTGGGTTAGTTTTTGGATAAATGATGTATTTATGATATTCCAAGCACTGGCGGTAATAAGGCCGTGACTAAAAAGAGAGGATTATCTTCATCGACTTCCCCTAATCGAAATAAGAGTGATACGATGCGGGTTTGTTTGCACTTTATTACTCCAGGACGAAGGATTACATTGTTATCTGGCGTAACTGATATCTGTTGTCTGTTATCTGATATAACTGAAAAATCGTTGAAATACTTTTTCGGATGTTCTAGGCCGTCCAAACTGTTCTGGAGTGTACCAGCAAATATGTCTACAAACGAAATGTCCTAAGCTGAGCTATATGTGCAAAAATATCTAAGTGATCATAAGACATAAATTGATCGTGTTTTGAATAAACGTAAACTATTTCAAGGTCTCCAAAACGCCCTGGAGCTCAGAACATGTAATATACCCGATCAACCAAGCCCGACGTATTCGTGCATCGTTGAACATCTCAGCATTCGCATTAAGCCGATAGGATTTCACACATTATTTTTACAAGCTACTACAGGCCTTTTCGGTTCTTCAAAACGTCGTGGAGTTAGAACATGTGATCTAGTTGATCAACCAAGTCCTGAACAATGTACCTGTGTATCGCTAAACATCCCAGCAGGTTCGACGAGCTGATAGAATGGCACTTATTATTTTTACAAGCTACTACAAGCTTGTGTCCTTAGCCGTGCGGTAAGACGCGCGGCTACAAAGCAAGACCATACTGAGGGTGGCTGGGTTCGATTCCCGGTGCCGGTGAAGGCAATTTTCGGATTATAAATTGTCTCGACTTCCCTGGACATAAAAGTATCATCGTGTTAGCCTCATGATATACGAATGCAAAAATGGTAACTTGGCTTAGGAACCCCGCAGTTAATAACTGTGGAAGTGCTTAATGAACACTAAGCGGTGAGGTGGTTCTGTCCCAGTGTGGGGATGTAATGCAAATAAGAAGAAGAAGAAGAAGAAAAAAAGAAGAAAAGGAAAAAGAAAAGGAAGAAGAAGAAAAAGAAGGACAAGAACAAGAACAAGAACAAGAAAAAGAATAAGAATAAGAATAAGAATAAGAATAAGAATAAGAACAAGAACAAGAACAAGAACAAGAACAAGAACAAGAACAAGAACAAGAACAAGAACAAGAACAAGAACAAGACTAAGACTAAGACTAAGACTAAGACTAAGACTAAGACTAAGACTAAGACTAAGACTAAGACTAAGACTAAGACTAAGACTAAGACTAAGACTAAGACTAAGACTAAGACTAAGACTAAGACTAAGACTAAGACTAAGACTAAGACTAAGACTAAGACTAAGACTAAGACTAAGACTAAGACTAAGACTAAGACTAAGACTAAGACTAAGCCTAAGACTAAGACTAAGACTAAGACTAAGACTAAGACTAAGACTAAGACTAAGACTAAGACTCAGCCCAAGACTTAGACTTAGAATTAGACTAAGACAAAGACTTAGGCTAAGACTATGACGTAGACTCAGACTAAGACTAAGACTAGGACTAAGACTAAGACTAAGACTAAGACTAAGACTAAGACTAAGACTAAGACTAAGACTAAGACTAAGACTAAGACTAAGACTAAGACTAAGACTAAGACTAAGACTAAGACTAAGACTAAGACTAAGACTAAGACTAAGACTAAGACTAAGACTAAGACTAAGACTAAGACTAAGACTAAGACTAAGACTAAGACTAAGACTAAGACTAAGACTAAGACTAAGACTAAGACTAAGACTAAGACTAAGACTAGGACTAAGACTAAGACTAAGACTAAGACTAAGACTAGGACTAAGACTAAGACTAAGACTAAGACTAAGACTAAGACTAAGACTAAGACTAAGACTAAGACTAAGACTAAGACTAAGACTAAGACTAAGACTAAGACTAAGACTAAGACTAAGACTAAGACTAAGACTAAGACTAAGACTAAGACTAAGACTAAGACTAAGACTAAGACTAAGACTAAGACTAAGACTAAGACTAAGACTAAGACTAAGACTAAGACTAAGACTAAGACTAAGACTAAGACTAAGACTAAGACTAAGACTAAGACTAAGACTAAGAATAAGAATAAGAATAAGAATAAGAATAAGAATAAGAAGACAAACCTGTTATGTTCCCCTGAAGTTCCAAATATGCGATCAACCAACTCCTAAATGATATATTCGTGCATCAGTAAACATTCCAGCATTCCGACGAGCTGGTAAGATATCACTTTATTCTCGCGCTACAATGATCGATTTCTCTTCATCGATTTTTTCATCTTATTAATGCAAGATTTTATTGTTTGGGACGATAAAGGATAGTTGCAGATTGCACCAGAATTAACATTCATAGTTGTAACTTCGAAATAAGTTGAGTTAATAACGAAAGAAAAAATCGATTAATAGAAAATGATCAATACAGTTACACCAAGCTACATTGGTAAGGCCAACTGGCGACCCGTTGGACGTCTTATGCTCATGGAAATTAGGATCCTATGGTTTTTGAACTGGATTTGGGTCATACTGACGATGAGGATATTTTTTTTATTATTGAGGTTTTTATCCCTGGGTTGGTTCAGGATGAGGACATTGCAAAAGTCATGATTGATCTAGCAGATACTTTGAACTGAACTCGAAAACATTTTGGAGTACCATGAACACCTCGTATTCCAGAAAATTGGGTTGACATTATTCCTATTGGATATATCAAGTGCATATATGCCAAAGATAAGAGCACTGCGAAAACCTTGATTGATTGACCTGTTACATACCTTGCGCTGAATTCGAGAATATTTTGGAGATCCTAGAACATCTCTAATTTAATATGTATATGCTTTTTGTTGAGGTTGAGTAGTACATATCGATGTTGAACACATTGCAAAAACCCTTGGTTGGCCGGTAGATACTTTGGGTTGAACTTGGAAACGTTTTGGAGTACCTTGAACTTCACGTATTTGAGAAAATTGGATTTACATGATGCCCATGTGCCTATTGAACTGGATAGGGTATATGCTGATAATGAAAACATTGCATAAGCCTTGGTTGGTCTGGTAGATACCGTGGGCTGAAATCGAGAACGTTTTGGAGAACCTCGAGCATCTCGTATACCAGAAAACTCAACGATCAAGATGACTAAACTTGATTGAGTGTTTAGATCTATTGAACAATGTAATATAGGATCCAAATATTTCAGATTCAGCTGCATGCTGTCAGGAGCAAAATCTTCCCAAGGTTTTGGATATCTAGGTCTTCAGGGTATAATCAAATTTGACTTCCCATATTTTTCCTGGGCAGCCGACGTCCTAATGAACATTTTTGCTGAAGAAACTGGGGACCAAGCTCTCATCTATGGTTTTTCACACCCAATCTGGCATATATGACCCATCCGTCTCGAAGATTAGGAGATCAAATATTTTCGAAGTTATTGCTATGTTATCAACGAATGCCACCTTATCTTGGGGAACGTCCATACATTTCGTCACGTTTTTAGTGCAGTGGTTCTTAACCTTAATCTTGAGAGGTACCCCTTCAAACTTTTGCATTAATTGCGGTACCCCCTCTTGAAAGTAGGTTTCCAATCCTCTTGACCGAATAATTCCGAGCCATATGAAGGGAGGCTTCCGTGTCTCTTGAAAGGACATTCTTAATCTCTTGAAAGTAGGCTTCCGCGCCGATAAGAGACTTCTGTGACTCTTGTAGAGAGGCTTTGCATATTGAAAGTACGCTTCATAGCCTATTGAAAGTACGCTTCTAAGCCTCTTGAAGGTAGAATTCCGAGTTTCTTGAAGGAAGGCTTCTGCTCCTCTTAAAAAGAGCTTTCCGTGCTTTTTAAAAGGAACCTTTCAAGCCGCCTAAAAGGTGCCATCCGTGCTTTTCAAACGAAGGCTTCCGAAACTTCTTAAAAGTAGTCTTCTGAGCCTTTCAAAAGAAGGCTTCCGGGTCTCTTAAAACGATGCTTCCGGTTCCCTTGAAAGGAGGCTTCCGGGCCTCTTTAAAGAAGGATTCCGAACCACTTGAAAGAAGGCTTGCAAGCCACTCGAAAGAAGGCTTCCAAGCCTTTTGTAAATAGCTTTCTGAGCCGTTTGAAAAGAACCTTCCGAATCTCATGAAAGGAGCCTTCCAAACCTCTTGGAAGGAGTCTTCCAGGCCTCTTAAAACGAGGCTTCCGGGCCTCTTGCAGAGAAGCTTCCTAGCCTCTTCAATGGCGGCTCTCGAGCCACTTAAAAGGAGGCTTCCTTTGCATCTTGAAAGAACGCTCTTGAAAGTAGAATTCCGAGCATTTTGAAGGGAGGCTTCCAAATATGATTTCGAGCTTTTTGAAAGGAACTTTCCGAGCCTCTTGAAAGGAGGCTTCCAGGCCTCTTGAAAGGAGGCTTCCAGGCCTCTTGAAAGGAGGCTTCCAGGCCTCTTGAAAGGAGGCTTCCAGGCCTCTTGAAAGGAGGCTTCCAGGCCTCTTGAAAGGAGGCTTCCAGGCCTCTTGAAAGGAGGCTTCCAGGCCTCTTGAAAGGAGGCTTCCAGGCCTCTTGAAAGGAGGCTTCCAGGCCTCTTGAAAGGAGGCTTCCAGGCCTCTTGAAAGGAGGCTTCCAGGCCTCTTGAAAGGAGGCTTCCAGGCCTCTTGAAAGGAGGCTTCCAGGTCTATTGAAAGGAGGCTTCCAGGCCTCTTGAAAGGAGGGTTCTAGGCCTCTTGAAAGGAGGCTTCTAGGCCTCTTGAAAGGAGGCTTCTAGGCCTCTTGAAAGGAGGTTACTAGGCCTCTTGAAAAGAGGCTTCCAGGCCTCTTGAAAGGAGGCTTCTAGGCCTCTTGAAAGGAGGCTTCTAGGCCTCTTGAAAGGAGGCTTCTAGGCCTCTTGAAAGGAGGCTTCTAGGCCTCTTGAAAGGAGGCTTCCAGGCCTCTTGAAAGGAGGCTTCCAGGCCTCTTGAAAGGAGGCTTCCAGGCCTCTTGAAAGGAGGCTTCCAGGCCTCTTGAAAGGAGGCTTCCAGGCCTCTTGAAAGGAGGCTTCCAGGCCTCTTGAAAGGAGGCTTCCAGGCCTCTTGAAAGGAGGCTTCCAGGCCTCTTGAAAGGAGGCTTCCAGGCCTCTTGAAAGGAGGCTTCCAGGCCTCTTGAAAGGAGGCTTCCAGGCCTCTTGAAAGGAGGCTTTCAGGCCTCTTGAAAGGAGGCTTCCAGGCCTCTTGAAAGGAGGCTTCCAGGCCTCTTGAAAGGAGGCTTCCAGGCCTCTTGAAAGGAGGCTACCAGGCCTCTTGAAAGAAGTATTCCAGGCCTCTTGAAAGGAGGATTCCAGGCCTCTTGAAAGGAGGATTCCAGGCCTCTTGAAAGGAGGGTTCTAGGCCTCTTGAAAGGAGGCTTCTAGGCCTCTTGAAAGGAGGTTTCTAGGCCGCTTGAAAGGAGGTTTCTAGGCTTCTTGAAAGGAGGCTTCCAGGCCTCTTGAAAGGAGGCTTCCAGGTCTCTTGAAAGGAGGCTTCCAGGCCTCTTGAAAGGAGGCTTCCAGGCCTCTTGGAAAGAGGCTTCCAGGCCTCTCGGAAAGAGGCTTCCAGGCTTCTTGAATTGAGGCTTCCAAACTTCAGAACATTTTGAAAAAATACCTCTGAACATCTTAAGAGAAGTTCTCCGAAACTCTTGTAAGGAGGCCTTCGAGCTGCATGGAAAAGGCTGTGCTGGTTGTAGAGGGCAGGATTCTATTGGATTTATTTATCGTCATACATGTTATGTATAAAACAAAGTTCTTAAATAAAAAAAATACACAATTATAATAACTTTATCTATAAATTTCGATTGGAATTGTAATTCGTCCGACATTACTAATTTTTGTTCGAGGTAGCCCCTAGGGCCAGTGAAGGTACCCCCTGGGGTACTGTACCCCAGGTTGAAAACCGCTGTTTTAGTGGAAGGAAGAGGCTTCCTAAAAGTGTGACTACTTGTATCATTTTTTTTTTGAATTTTCATACAAAAAGTGGGACAATGCAGGGAGGAGGAATTGAAAATGCTCATTTTTTGCGTAACATAATTTAAAATCGTTCCCTTGATGCACTCCTTACTTCACCGGAAACCCCAACCAGTCACCATTGATGATAAATATACATTTCCAATGTCTTTAACTAACCCTTGCCACCCACTAGCATGTTCACGTGGTTCATGGATAGTCCCTTAGCAGTTAAAAATCTTAGAACCGGAAAATCTTACATTTTCCCAGCAATATATAATTTTTACTAAAATTTTAGCTAAAAAAACCCGTCAAAGAAAATTATTCCGATTTTATCAACTGAAACTCACGGACCGTGTTGATAAAAACGGAACATATCTGTAGTGCAATCAACAGTCCAATATGTAAGCTTTTGATTGCAGTACTCAAATTAATTCATGAATAAAATGTTACGATAGTCCTTTTGAAAAGTTAAAAAAAAGACAGGAACACCGTCTTCGGGGATTGATTAACCAATAGTTCCTAAGGTTGCTCGTACCCCGGCCAGCACCACGGCGAGGAAGGGATAGGAGTTGCTGGGTAAGAGGCCAAGGACCGCGAAATGGAGTCTATTTAATTCCTTCGGGAACGCGAAGTACCAATGGCACGCATTACCCAACATTTGCCATGCCAGAAAAAGCATATATGAGTTGCAAAAACCAACAGCGGTTTGCTCATCCATCTCTACTCCGCCCATCGAATAGATGGGCTATGAGTATGGTGCTTCTTCATAGAGATTGATATCGATGATTGTTCACAACAAACCATGATTGGTCACTACTGGTACCAATCGATGTGACTTCAGGCGCCATCATAAACGTAGCAAAAGACAAATAGAAGCAGCATCACTGGGAAGTAATTCGTGGCCATATAATATGACATCAGATGCATCTAAATCAATCACAATTGAAAGATCGTAATAAGCTTTTATATATGCCAGGGACACTTTTCTAGTCGCTCAATTTGATTTGGTCGCAGTCGTTGTTCAATCCTAAAATCCATTAAGGTATAAGAATTTTGAAAACTGGTAGATCGCAATTGGATTGTATGTTCCTCCCATGATGTCAACTTTCAAACTCGCTACTTTCTCGTACGCGTAGGCACCACACGTGTGCTTATTTACCACAAATTAAAAACTTCGTTCATCCAAATTAATTACTAAACTCTTGAATTTCACAAAAGTTAGAATCCACTGGAAAAGCTCTCTTCCATCGTGATAAGAAAACAACCAGCAACCAGCATCCAGTATCGAGTTAGAAACAACAGGCCTTTCTTCTGTACTTGTGCCATTGGCAACGTGAGCATAAAAAACGTATTACACACCAGGTTTCTGTGATAAAAACATGGAATAAAAACTCCATCCTTTCATCGGTGCACAAGTGGATGTTGTGTTTTTTTGTTGTTGATTTGGTGGCATAAAAAAGAAAATAGAAAAAGCTGATATACTGGATCAATGGTATTTAATTACGTATAATTAAATACCGTATTTCATTTATTTTCTCTGCACTTGGTTTGCTTTCATCCGCTGCGCGCAATTCGAAAAAAAAAATATGTGCAAGTTAATTCCATCGCAACGCGGACGTGGTATCGTCATCGTCGTCGTCGTCCAAACACAAAGGGTAAAATGTTCTCTGTTTTTAATTTCGTTGCCGAATGAAATTTGGGTGAGAATTATTTCATTGTATCGCCAGTTGAACAATATAAATTTTAATTTATCGTTTTGGAATTAAAGACTCGTTGACAATTGCCCACATGTTCCCGGACAAATGATACATGAGTTGCAAGGATGGACAAAAACTCAGAGTGCACAAATTAAGATTGACATTTTTATTAAAATTATGTGTCTGTCTTCGATAAAATGAGATTTAATTTGATGGGGTATTTGAAGTAGTTTGAGGGTAGTTGAAGCAAACCAAATTTATTGTTTCCGCAACCCATGTAACAGGAAGTGTGGTTGGGAACCAAAAATACAATATTGGCTAGCAGGCTCCATAATTGTTTAAATATTTAATATTTTAAATTTTTACAATATACCCTTCACCATTCGACAAAGTGTAGGTTATTATTAAAATATTTGTTACGTCCTGGAAAATGAACACAGGATCCGATAACTGCCTAGCCTAGCAGAAGCTGCAATTTCCATGCCTACAAAACTGTCCTGTTCTTTCTTTTGGAAAGAGAAGTTTTGTATTCATATCAGAGAACGGAATTGTGTTTTGTATATATTTATTAAAATGGGATGAGCGATGCTTCGTCGTTACCAATTTTTAAAATAGAAGAACGATTTTCACTCACTTGAAAAACCGATGGAATCTATAATGGTTTATTGGATTGAAGCAGCTCTTTAAAATACAGACAAAATTTTCGTAGCCAGTAGCCGGTGTAATTACTTTATTGTTACTTCAGAAGAATTTGGTATAGCAAACAAACAAACTTCACAGCTATCAATAAAGACTCCAATTAAGAATTGATGGAATAATTAAAATTCAGTCATCCCTTCTATCTTTCGAGATACTTCGGAGGCAAACCAAACAGCCGTTCAGTAGCACGACGATATGCCCAGTCCCACGAGCAGTGCCGACGACACTTGTTGCCTCGCGCTCGCTGGTTGGTTTGTTTGCACTTTGAAGCGCGTGTTGATTCAATAACTGACCGAGCGACGCGACGCGTCGTCGCCAGAGGGCTCCATTTAGCTCGGTTGATTAGGCTGGAAATCACCAACCTGGGCGTTGCACGATCCCCTGGTTCGAGATTATATTCGGCGTAAACACATTTTCTTTTCAAAATCCTTCTTTGTGGAAGACTTTTGTTTGTATTTTCCATTTCGATTTTGAGCAAATGAACCTTTGTGTGAATTATACCCAGAGGAAGAACTTCCTCTTGGAACGTAGTGACCATATAGAGGAAGTAAAAGCAGAAGAAGCGTCATCGAACCTCTTGATTATTAGTTATCTCCGCCGGCAGTTACACGCCTTTCTCAATCGAAACGTGGAATGTAGCGTGTGGCAAGCGATACAGCGACCGTTGATTGTTATCTTGTTAATGTTGTTGTGATATTTTTTTTTATCTCGTTCTGAGATCGCAAGTCGCGTGAGCACCCACTGCAGCCAGATGCTGGCTGTCAGTCCATCCAAATTGAAGTTATATTTTTCCAATTTGTATCGTAGGGGAGAACGTTACTGAACGCTTGAACCATGCTTGTATTGCTTATTCGTGTAACCTTTCAACGACTTCCCTAGATCTGCGAGCCTGATCCAAACCGTGTTCGGCCTAGAAAACCGCTTCGGCCAAATGGAATTCGGATAGATGATGACTTGTCCTGTCCCCGAATATCATGTGCTGCAGGTGGTCTGACAGAATGACTGAAAATGTGAATGCCTCTTCTGATGGCAGTCAGGTCATTCCATGAACTCTTTCCGTTTGATTCATTTAGTCTCTTTAATCATCTTCTACAGCTCCAGCATGGACGGCCCTGCTCCGACTTCATCTGAAATAGAGCGCCAGTTCCTCAAGTTAGAATTAGATTTGGGAGGGCAGGTTGAAAATGCACAATTTTTGCGTTATGTAATTAATGAATCTTCTCTTTCGGGTACACCTTTTTCCAGTGGATAGTGTTGGAGTTTTTAACATGCTGTGTCGAACATGACGTGGAACCAAATGTCGCCACGCCCATAATATGAATCTACAACTCTTCAGTTGCATCAGATCAACAGTTGCGACGAAGATCAGCTGCGCGAATTTTGACTTGATGGTACATCTTTTTGATGTCAGCAGTATCGCAGAACTTCTGTTCTTGGGTTTGAGATAAAATTAGCGGTTGTGCCGTTAACATGTCCGAACCCTTCAAAAACTTCCAGTTGAAGGACATTCCTTAAATTTTGGCCGCTACATGCTTCTTGAGGATAACCACACCTTGTGGAAAATACCAAGTTCAAGTGAAATCAGTTCTTTCTCTGAAGCCTTGTGTCCGTAACTCTTATGCCTGGTACTCGATAGCTTGCCTACCCTGATTAGAGGCTCGGAAGCCTCCTTTCAAGAGGCTCGGAAGCCTCCTTTCAAGAGGCTCGGAAGCCTCCTTTCAAGAGGCTCGGAAGCCTCCTTTCAAGAGGCTCGGAAGCCTCCTTTCAAGAGGCTCGGAAGCCTCCTTTCAAGAGGCTCGGAAGCCTCTTTTCAAGAGACTCAGGCCTCCTTTCAAGAGGCTCAGAGCCTCCTTTCAAGAGGCTCAGAAGCCTCTTTTCAAGAGACTCGGAAACCACTTTCACGAGGCTCTTAAGCCTCCTTTCAAGAGGCTCAGGAAGGCCTCCTTTCAAGAGGCTCAGGCCTCCTTTCAAGAGGCTCAGGCCTCCTTTCAAGAGGCTCAGAGCCTCCTTTCAAGAGGCTCAGAAGCCTCCTTTCAAGAGGCTCAGAAGCCTCCTTTCAAGAGGCTCAGGCCTCCTTTCAAGAGGCTCAGAAGCCTCCTTTCAAGAGGCTCAGAAGCCTCCTTTCAAGAGGCTCAGGCCTCCTTTCAAGAGGCTCAGGAAGCCTCCTTTCAAGAGGCTCAGGCCTCCTTTCAAGAGGCTCAGAAGCCTCCTTTCAAGAGGCTTGGAAGCCTCCTTTCAAGAGGCTCAGAGCCTCCTTTCAAGAGGCTCAGGAAGCCTCCTTTCAAGAGGCTCAGAAGCCTCCGTTCAAGAGGCTCAGAAGCCTCCTTTCAAGAGGCTTGAAGCCTCCTTTCAAGAGGCTCAGAAGCCTCCTTTCAAGAGGCTCAGAAGCCTCCTTTCAAGAGGCTCAGAAGCCTCCTTTCAAGAGGCTCAGGCCTCCTTTCAAGAGGCTCAGAAGCCTCCTTTCAAGAGGCTCAGAAGCCTCCTTTCAAGAGGCTCAGAGCCTCCTTTCAAGAGGCTCAGAAGCCTCCTTTCAAGAGGCTCAGAAGCCTCCTTTCAAGAGGCTCAGAAGCCTCCTTTCAAGAGGCTCAGAAGCCTCCTTTCAAGAGGCTCAGGCCTCCTTTCAAGAGGCTCAGAAGCCTCCTTTCAAGAGGCTCAGAAGCCTCCTTTCAAGAGGCTCAGAAGCCTCCTTTCAAGAGGCTCAGAAGCCTCCTTTCAAGAGGCCTCAGAAGCCTCCTTTCAAGAGGCTCAGAAGCCTCCTTTCAAGAGGCTCAGAAGCCTCCTTTCAAGAGGCCTCAGAAGCCTCCTTTCAAGAGGCTCAAAGCCTCCTTTCAAGAGGCTCAGAAGCCTCCTTTCAAGAGGCTCAGAAGCCTCCTTTCAAGAGGCTCAGAAGCCTCCTTTCAAGAGGCTCAGAAGCCTCCTTTGAAGAGGCTCAGAAGCCTCCTTTCAAGAGGCTCAGGCCTCCTTTCAAGAGGCTCAGAAGCCTCCTTTCAAGAGGCTCAGGCCTCCTTTCAAGAGGCTCAGAAGCCTCCTTTCAAGAGGCTCAGAAGCCTCCTTTCAAGAGGCTCAGAAGCCTCCTTTCAAGAGGCTCAGGCCTCCTTTCAAGAGGCTCAGAAGCCTCCTTTCAAGAGGCTCAGAAGCCTCCTTTCAAGAGGCTCAGAGCCTCCTTTCAAGAGGCTCAGAAGCCTCCTTTCAAGAGGCTCAGAAGCCTCCTTTCAAGAGGCTCAGAAGCCTCCTTTCAAGAGGCTCAGAAGCCTCCTTTCAAGAGGCTCAGAAGCCTCCTTTCAAGAGGCTCAGAAGCCTCCTTTCAAGAGGCTCAGAGCCTCCTTTCAAGAGGCTCAGAAGCCTCCTTTCAAGAGGCTCAGAAGCCTCCTTTCAAGAGGCTCAGAAGCCTCCTTTCAAGAGGCTCAAGCCTCCTTTCAAGAGGCCTCAAGCCTCCTTTCAAGAGGCTCAGAAGCCTCCTTTCAAGAGGCTCAGAAGCCTCCTTTCAAGAGGCTCAGAAGCCTCCTTTCAAGAGGCTCAGAAGCCTCCTTTCAAGAGGCTCAGAAGCCTCCTTTCAAGAGGCTCAGAAGCCTCCTTTCAAGAGGCTCAGAAGCCTCCTTTCAAGAGGCTCAGAAGCCTCCTTTCAAGAGACTCAGAAGCCTCCTTTCAAGAGGCTCAGAATCCTCCTTTCAAGAGGCTCAGAATCCTCCTTTCAAGAGGCTCGGAAGCCTCCTTTCAAGAGGCTCGGAAGCCTCCTTTCAAGAGGCTCGGAAGCCTCCTTTCAAGAGGCTCGGAAGCCTCCTTTCAAGAGGCTCGGAAGCCTCCTTTCAAGGGGCTCGGAAGCCTCCTTTCAAGAGACGTTGATAATGGCCATTAGGCCGAACGACCATTAAGCCGTATGAGAGGAAAATGTTGGGAAATGAGAAGTTTGAAGTTCTTCGAAGAAGACCCGAGAAGTGGTCGAAACGTTGGGATAAAATCAAAATTATCGTTTGATTACCGAGACTGCATAGCCGAAAAGTAGCATGAGAAGTTATACTTTTTGTCTTCTTCCACCTTCTTCCTCTTTCTTACTTAATAAAAGACAGAATCACCGTCTTCGACCAGAGGTCGCACAGACTGAACACTTAACATCTAGCATGAGACAACGGACAGGACATTTACACAACACCCAGTGGACCAGTGGAGAGCTTTTCGCATCACGAAAAGTTTTCTCCTTACCGGGGCGGGAATCGAACCCACACTCCACAGCACATGCGTCTAGCCGATTGACGTCGCTAACCGCACGGCCACGAAGCCCACTAAAATGTAACCAAATTTGGTCGTATATGAGTTACTGTAACTTCTCTAAAACATGCGCGTTGTTTGAGTTCCGGTATAGATAAACAGACATAACATTCGATATTATCCCATCGTCCACTGATTTATCGGTCAATTCAAATAATCATTAGACAGCCAATTGACTGACCGTGGCCCTCCAATCGGTTTGGTTAGAGTTTGACGTTTGCTCACTACCGCCATCTGATTATTGATTTTCTCAAGTCGATGAAAATAAGAGATGTCTAAGTGTTTGCGCGACGATGCATTTTGTTGCGAAATGTTCCATGTATTATATAATACTGCCTCGACTTGCGGTTAGCGGCAGTATATCTGTTTGTCTGTCTTTTTTCCCTTCATTTTTCGTTCTTGCTTCACTCATACATATTAACTTCTCATTTTTTACTTCTTTCTTCTCAATATTCGCTACTGTTATCTCATTTCTCACTTTCTTCCTTCTCATTTCTCACTTTCTTCCTTCTCATTTTTCATTTATCATATTTCACTTCTCACATCTCAATACTCATATCTTATTACTCAATTCAAACTTCTCACTTATCGCTTTTTATTTTTAACTTCTCACATTTCACTTCTCACTTCTCACATCTCTCTTCCTCACTTCCTCACTTCTCACTCCTTACTTCTCACTTCTTATTTTTTACATATCTCTTCTTACTTTTCATTCGGCCTAATGACCATTCAGTTTAACGGTCTTCGGCCTAAATAATGACCCAGCACCACATGAGGGAGTTCTACAACCGAGGCTCTGTCTGTGGGGGAAATCATCTGGCGACTTTAAAGGTTTCCCAAACCTACGCGACGCGACTGTCGTTGGGAGACTGCGAATTTCTGTCACGTTGGTGACAGCGACGGTATGTTTGAGGAAACCTTAGAGCTAGAGGTCGTTACTAAAACAGTTGCGTTAGTCGAACTGCAATCGTCCTATGTGATTTCTTAGCTGGCTTAATTCGAGAAACTTGTGCAGTTAAGTGAGGATCAACTTAAGCACCTGAGCGTAATAATTTACGATAAGCAGAATTTTACGAGTCAATCGATTTACGTAAACAAATGATATTTTACTTTTCAGTAGTCCATTCGAAATCAATATAAACGTTCCTTGAACCAGATGACCGCCTAATATCTTTTTCCGTCTTTTTCTTTTTGGTGAAAAAAAAACTACATCCAGTGAATTCCATTTTAGTTCGTTATGCGCGGTCCTCCCCTTCTCCTCATCGAGGTTCCAGATTGAGTGTGCCTCAGTCAGACGAACATTCTATTACAAGCCCTTCTGAGGAGCAGACAACTTCGGCGCAGTAATGAACTCCCCCACCCATCACAGCGGGACAATTATTCCCAAACAAGCGCCACCGTTTCCAACCGGTTACAATGATAGAGGGCCCAAGGCGAGGGGGGCTACAGGAGGGACAAATACATGGCGCTGAGTCGCGCTTCTCCGCTGTCTAATCTGCATAAAGAGACACTCGTAATTATAATAATGACTGCACGACTGAGTGACCTGCGATGAAGCGACTGAATGTATTTCGCTGACGCCATAAAAATGAGGGAAAGTGAATAAAATTGGCGCTAGTCGTTTAATCGCATTTTTTTTGTTCCGATTGTATAGACTGCTGTGCAGCAAATGCTAGGATCGACAAAATGGGACGTGAGAAGAGTAAGTTCATTGAGAGACTATCTGGGACGCACTATTTTGGCTTCTTGGTTATTTTGCCAGACGTTTTACTTTGTTAGATTCTTCAATGCTTTGTCTTGATCACAAGACATCTTTTCCATTATAAATTTCCATTGTTGTTAAACGAGAACCAAGCAGCTTGTTGATTCGTGGACCCTTTTGGGTTGAAAGTAACTCTGCAATTGAAACTTTGGTCAAATTTGCAATTGGGAAAACTCCCAACTTTTTCGTACACTTTGAATGAGAATTAATAATTATCACGCAGAAGAGAGTTAATAAAGCAATGAGAGAATAGAAGCTATCTATTTTTATTGAGATAGATGATGGAGGCGCGTGGTACATCGTAAGTTTGTAATTGTTTCAGTTTCTCAAATCGTCACATGTTTTATCGAAAGATCGAAAATTCAATGTTTATACATTACCAACAAATAGATTTAAATTTTGGCTAAGGGAACGTCCACAAATTACGTAACGCTAAGAGGGGGGAGGGGGAGTTGAGTGAAGTGTGACGATCCATACAAAAATTTCAGAAGCTCCATACAAAAAGTGTGACATAGGGGGGAGGGGGGGTCGAAAAAGTCCAATTTTTGCGTTACGTAAATTATGGATCTTCCCTAATCTGGCAATTTAAGGCATGATTTTGCTACTTTTTAAATGATGCTTTTGCTACTACCTAAATAGCATTCTATAGAACAGGGCTTTGAAATTGTCTGATCCTTTGAACTGCTACATATCCTTTTGATGGAGCATGAGGGGTATTTTTTTAAGCTTACCCAAACCAACTTTCTCCTTGTTATATACCGATATCATTCAGTTCATCGACCCTGTGCTAGAAAAACACACTCAGCAAGCAAAAGAGGACCCTGCTGCTTCCCTATCCGGTACTTTTCCAACATAGCATTAACAGAAGCATCAGCAAATCCCATTTGTTCGGGGTCGTACAATTATCATTAATACCTTGTCTTTTTTTCCCCCTGTGTTGTTTTCCCACGTCGTCGTGTCTGTTTTCTTGCTGTCTGTCACCCAAGCGGATCGAGATCGCGGATTTTGCCCACACCGTGGCTTGTTTACCTGTTGACTTTCTGACGATTAGGTTGTTTGGTCGGAACGACCACCTACGCGCCAGTTACGGGAAGGATGTTTAAAACAAAAGGAAGTAAAATGGCTCATGGTATTTATAGGGAACGGCCTCCCGCTGTCGTCCTTATTTTCGATGCCGGTAGTTGCCATGATAGTTGTCTATGCAGAAACGGAAACTGGTGGAATATTTTTGCATTTTTGCTGCTTGTTTTATTTATCGTCGGCAAGTTTCGTTCGGTGGAGGAGCGGTTGCCATGAGTTCGTCTCGCTGGCTGCCTTGTTGAGTTAGCGAGTTTTTCCATTTTTATTATTGTACCATTTATGCAGAAATGCTAAATTTAGTCACATAATTGATCTATAATTGGATTCCTCTGTTTGTTTCATCATCGAATAAGGATCTGTCTATTTGTCTTTTGCAGGATGTGGGCATTTCACCTGAAACTGGATTAAGGATTCAAGTGATGAAGTTCATGTTAAAGGTAAGCTAAAGCGTCCAACGTTCTGTTATACACCCAGGTCTTTTTTTACACGGTTTTTTTTTACACGGTTTTTTTTGCGAGGTTTTTTTTACACGGATTTTCGAATTAACGCGGTTTTTTTTACACGGATTTTCGAATTAACGCGGTTTTTTTTACACAGATTTTCGAATTAACGCGGTACCCAGATCAAAATTTTCTAAGTCTTTTTGAATGGAAAACACTTAGAATAATTTTATGGATATGGGAACTAATGTTTTGCAGAGTATAAAACCGCATACAATATGGGTATTGCTGGAATGAGATCGACGAGCAGAAGCCGGAAATCGATGTTTGGCGACATTTTGAAATTCAAGATGGCCGACTTCCGGTTTGATAAAAGGCCCGGAAACCCATGCAATATGGGTATTGCCGGAATGAGCTCAACGAGTAGAAGCCGGAAACCGATGTTTGGCGTCATATTGAAATTCAAGATGGCAGACTTCCGGTTTGATAAAAGGATCGGAAACCCATGCAATATGGGTATTGCCGAAATGAGCTCAACGAGTAGAAGCCGGAAACCGATGTTTGGCGTCATTTTGAAATTCAAGATGGCCGACTTCCGGTTTGATAAAAGGACCGGAAACCCATGCAATATGGGTATTGCCGGAATGAGCTCAACGAGTAGAAGCCGGAAATCGATGTTTGGCGCCATTTTAAAATTCAAGATGGCTGACTTCCGGTTTGATAAAAGCACCGGAAACCCATATAATATGGGTATTGTCAGAATGAGCTCAACGAGTAGAAGCCGGAAATCGATGTTAGGCGCCATTCAAGATGGCTGACTTCCGGTTTGATAAAAGGATCGGAAACACATGCAATATGGGTATTGCCGGAATGAGCTCGAAGAGTAGAAGCCGGAAACCGATGTTTGGCGCCATTTTAAAATTCAAGATGACCGACTTCCGGTTTGATCAAAGGACCGGAAACCCATGCAATATGGGTATTGCTGGAATGAGCTCGACGAGTAGAAGCCGAAAATCAATGTTCGGCGCCATTTTGGATTTGAAGATGGCCGAATTTAAGTTCGTTAAAACAACTGGAAACCCCTGGAATATAAGTATTAACGGAATGAGCTCGACGAGTAGAAGCCAGAAATCTATTTGCCGCCATTTTTGAATTCAAGATGCCCGTTTTCCGGTTCGATAACACGACTGGAAACCCTTTCAATACCAATGGTCAGAAACCATTATAAGAATTCCTAAGGCATTTCTTCCAGAAAGAATTTCTCCGAAAGATCCTCACAAAAATTTCTTCGGGAGATCCTCACAAAAATTCCTTAGAAAGTTTCTCAAAAATATTTCTCCCGAAGTTCCTCAAAGGAATTCCTCCGGAAGTTCCTCCGGGAATTGCTCCGAAAGTTCCTCCAGGAATTCCTCCGGAAGTTCGTCCAGCAATCCCTTCGAAAGTTCCACCACAAATTCCTTCACCAGTTCCACCAGAAATTCCTCCAAAAGTTCCTTCAGGAAATCATCCAGAAATATTTCTTGAAATTTCTTCATAAGTTCCTCCAAGAACTCCCCTGGAAATTCATCTTGAAATTTTATCCAGGAATTCCTCCTGAAATTCTACCGAGAGTTCCTCCAGAATGGCAACCGAACAAAGCAACGATCATTGGATTCACCATATGGACAAATGGACACAAGGACTCACGATGATATCGGCAACGACAACAATATCGAACTACGGGTATCCATAGTTTCTGTACAGCAGAATACTACAGTAGATCACGGTTTGGTAGCGCTTAAGAACACGAAGTGCCTACTAAATAAATATAAGAATAAAAAAATCCTACAGCAGTTCCTCAAAGGAATTTCTCCGGCGTTTTTTTTCTGAAATTCCTCCGAGAATTCATTCGGAAATTCCTTGAGGATTTTTTTCCGAAAGCTCCACAGGAGATTTATCTGGAAGTACCTCCAGAAAATCTTCTGGAAGGTTCTCCAGACACTCTTCCAGCATTCCTTCCAGAAATTCCTCCGATGATTCCTGCTGAAATTCCTCCTTACTACAAAAAACTAGAAATTTAAAAAAGCGCCAAGAATGCAAGCTTCTAATAAAAATAAAATTTTACTTAATTATGCTTGTCGACGGGACAAGCGTGCGTGGGCGGACTCGCTTGCCGACGAAGGGGAGAGAGAGCCACAGCAACCAGGAACATTCGCCTCCTCTACGATATCTCACAACGCTTAAGCGGGGCGAAGATGAATGCAACGATGCCTGTAAGTAAAAGACGCGAATGGTCAGTTATTGGTCGACCCTTTTTCAAGTGCCAACCAGGCCACCACCAACTCAGCATGATCTGTCCACGATGCGACGTGTAACGCGCGTCAACACCGAAGCGCCATCACTGCTAGAGATTCAAACATCTGCCATGACATCTGCTCATCTTCTGCATCGTGTATTTCGTAATATAGAACACCTCAACCTTCCCGGTCGACTGATTGCAAAGTATCTTAGTGAAGGTGCCCAAAAAGGATGACCTGACTGTGTACTCGTCAGTTATCAGACATGATGTTGCTGTGTACCGTCTTCAAAGTTCTATGCAAAGTTATCCTAGCCCGGATTCAGGAAAAGATCGATGCGACTTTCAGGCGGCAGCAGACCGGGTTACGTGCCGGAAGATCCTGTGTGGACCTTATTGTCACGCTCCGTATCATTCTGGAGTAGGTCAACGAATTCCAAGAGTCCCTTTACTTGGTATTCTTGAGAATATGTGGGGACCTTGAGACGCAAGGGGGTTCCTGAGAAAATTATCGGCCTCATCAAGGCATAAAACGAGGTCTTCTTGTGCAGAGTACTGCACAATGGGGTCGTGCTTGGCCCTATCCGGGTCGTAGCTGGTGTAATACAAGGGTATATTCCATCATCGTTACTGTTCCTTATTGTAATCGACGTTAATGTGGTAGGTACCAAACCTATGGCAGCCTTTAACCATGGATAATCTAAACGACATCGAATAGGCTCAATTCTCGCTCAACGGTGATCTGATATGCAGAGTAAGCTCAACGACTCGTCTTCCGCAGGTTTAGTCATCAACGTCAACAAAACCAAATCGTAGGATGTAAACACGGCAACCTCTTCCAGTTTTACAGTAGTTGGACAATCAGTGGAGAATGTTGAATAGTTCGAATATTTTGGAAGCCATGTGGCGTCAGACGGCGGTACCAATATCAACATAGGCGCACGGATCAAGAAAGCAAGGGCTACCTTTGCGAGTTTAAGTAATATCTGGAAGATCAAGCAGATATAACGCATCAAAATCCGAATTTTCAACTCTAACGTGAAATCAGTACTGTTATACGGTTGTTCATCAACAGATGCCTACGGTACATAATTTGTGCCTGGTGGCCTCACAACTGGATCTCAAACAATGAGCTCCATTGTCCGATAGTAAGGCCGAGGCCGATAGTAATGGAAACTCGGGATCGGAAGTGGGGCTGGATCGGCCACACTTCACGAAAGAGCGGAAACGAAATATGCAAACTAGCATTAGACTGGAACGCAGCGGGACATCGCAGCAGAGGCAAACCCAGAGGCTCATGACGGCTCATAGAATAAGTCGACCTCAATCTAACCTGGCTACAGGTAAAAGCGATAGCTGGTCGTCGCTCAGGATGGAGATCTTTCAAGTCGGCCCTTTGCTCCACCGGAGGCGTACAGAATTCATAAGTAAGTAATTAAATAATCTTCACGCTGCTAGATAAAACTGAACTTAACAGTAAAAATCCTCTTCAAAATTGTACAACACCCTTCAACCTACTTCTTTAACAGTTCTCCAATATCAATCGATATGGTAGAAAATATTCGGTGGCGTGGTAAATTCACATACAGCGGCACGCCGACGCGGCGACGGCATAAGAAAATCACAGGCCTAACTGGAAGTCGGCCATCTTAAATTTCAAAATAACGCCAAACACCAATTTCCGGCTTCCGCTCATCGAGCCCGTTCCGGCAATACCCAGCTTCTAAGTTTTTGTCAATCAAAAAGACTGATAAACTATTCACTCATCGATAAATTTTCTAAGTCTTTTTCAATGAAAAAAAAAAATTTCGATGTTATTTTTTTACACGGATTTTCGAATTAACGCGGTCTTTTTTTACACGGATTTTCGAATTAACGCGGTTTTTTTTTACACGGTTTTTTTTTGCGAGGTACGTATCCCCCTCGTAAAAAAAACCTGGGTGTAATTACATGTTAATTTATATAAATCATAATTCATAATTGATCACAATTGCATTTTTTATGTAGGTAAAGAGGTTCGGTTGTGGGCGCCCACTTGTCTTTGGTTTAAAAGTTTGGCCCTCGTGGATCTCATACCGATATTTATATAGCGATGGAAAGCTACTATACTAGCCAAGAAATTATATTGTTTTCGTCAAGTTGGGAATTTTTATGGAAAATTTATCAAATTCGACATTTTTGGACTCAATTTTGTAGTTCGGTTGTTGGCACCCTTGAAAACTAGGCTACAAATAAAGAAGAAAGGATGAAAATCACCTAAATTTAAAGAAAATGAATAAAATTTGTACATTCTATTGGCCAGGAGGCACTAAAAAACTCAGATCAATCCACCTAGCAGTGATCATGTCTTTCTCGTGTATTAGGGAGGATATTGGTAATAATCACATAAGAAAAGTTTAAAATTTGACCATGGATTTTGATGCCATAGTCCGATCTGACAATAGAGAGCAATAGGACAGAAATGCAACTTGTTGCAAGCAAATTAGTCAACGCTTAGTTCCAAAAAGACATGACATTAGCATTAGCATTGAGCATTTCGCACAAATTCGTAGGTGGTACAAGCCAAGACTATTGGATGAGAGTAGCATCACTTTCATCCGTCACCACTGATATTGATTTGGTACTAATCAATATCTCTTAGAAGGAAACAATGCACCCTTCAATCGTCTAGATCTGTCCTGGCCACGTCCTTGCGAATGCTGAGGAGTGGGAAGGATGGTTTGTTGGACACATACTTAAGAAAGATGCAGAGAATTCTACGACCTCTCATAGGTGCCACGGGAGGTTTTGGGATTGTGTGGAAGGTTATAACAGTAGGAAAACGTTTTTGGTAGAACGTGAAACACGGAAAGAACTAAGATAGAATACAAAGTAAAAAAAGGGCGAGCCTGAAATTGAACCCATGACCTCCTGCTTATAAGGCAGAAGCGGTAGCCACTAGACCAGCGAGCTCGTCCAAAAAGACATGACATGCCCAAAAAATAAAAATATAAATTCAACTCATTATTTAAATATAAAAACTTAAATATAAAAATAAAAAGTTATTTTTATAACTTAGAAGACAACTACAGCGAAATTGATTGATTTGCCAATAAAATGAATGCCCACAACCGAATTTAGCATACTTTTTGAAATGTGAAGAAAAAAAAATCGCTCTCAAATTTTGATGCCAATCGTTATTGATCCTCAAATTAGATTAAATTTACTGTATAAATACACATTGGAAATCTTTTTTCATTTACATTACAGGTAAGAAAAACTTTCGTGTTGTTTTTCTTGTGAAAAAAATGTTTTGTTCGTGGTTCAAAGTAGAGATGTCTATTTCGTTTGATGTGGAGCACAAAGCATCTGTTATCTGTCAAAAGATACGTATGGCTGCTTATAACCAAACGATCCCCACAACCAAACCTCTTTCCCTACTGTTGAATAAGAATCTTTTTTATGTGCAGCCACAACTTTCGGTCTTCATTGCCTTTCTTGGGGAAAATATTTGATTGTGTAATCATTTATTGCTATTATTTATTTATATGGAAACTTTGTATTTTTTCAAGAGAAGATTTTAATTTATTTATAGAAAATCCTCTATTTAATTGCAATTTGTATAGACTTGAAGATAGACAAAATTGTTCATATCTTTTTGTTGTTGGAAAATTTGCATTACAACAAAATCATTCGATTTTGACAAAACAATTTTATTTTTATTTTTGAAGTTATTTTTAAAACGCGTAAATCTTATAATCCTCATAACAAAAATGTTAGAAAAAATAAGTTGTAAAAAAAAAATTACGAGAAGAACGTCCAAATCCCAAAATCTGCAAAAAAAGTGTCCAGTGTCACAATAAGTGAAGAAATGTAAAAGTAAACTAGCGTTTGTAAAATTAAACTAGGTAGATAAAAAGATAATAAAAGGGTTTTTCTATGTTTTTTTTAGATTTTTGATGTGTTATAGTAGATATGTTATATATACTGTTTGTTATATTTTTTATAATCGATTTAGATTGATTGACTGTTTGTTTTTCCATTGTTTTATGAATGTATGCAAAATATCAAAAGGGTAATGTGTACGGTAATATTTTCTTAGTTTTAATATTTTCAAGATACAGAGGTTTCAAAATAAAACAAACTGAAAATTTCAAATTTCAGATCATTTTCGAATGTTTCTGAGTCTAGCAAACCTAGAATCAAGTTTTACAGGATCATTAATGGCTTAATGCTTGTTGTAATGCAGAGGTTTTTTTGGTGTTGTGTCGTAGAACCACTGCGTCCATTAAGGTGATTATACAATAAAGCCAGAAATAGGCCATTTTGTAAACCACGTGCTTTTCCAATATTTTTTTCAAGCGCACGAGATGAAAGAACCGTAACGCGTATGGGGCTGAAACAATGCTAGAACGTTTGCTTAGTTATGCTGGACAATCATAATTTGAGTTTCGGCACTGTCATTATTATTTATTTATTCAGTCTAAGGCCGAAGTGGCCTGTGCGGTATGTAAGAGTCTTCTCCATTCGGCTCGGTCCATGGCAACACGTCGCCAGCCACGCAGTCTACGGAGGGTCCGCAAGTCATCTTCCACCTGATCGATCCACCTTGCCCGCTGCGCACCTCGCCTTCTTGTGCCCGTCGGATCGTTGTCGAGAACCATTTTCACCGGGTTATTGTCCGACATTCTGGCTACGTGCCCGGCCCACCGCAGTCGTCCGATTTTCGCGGTGTGAACGATGGATGGTTCTCCCAACAGCTGATGCAACTCGTGGTTCATTCGCCTCGTACCGTCCGCCATCTGCACCCCACCATAGATGGTACGCAGCACTTTCCTTTCGAAAACTCCGAGTGCGCGTTGGTCCTCCACGAGCATCGTCCAGGTCTCGTGTCCGTAGAGGACTACCGGTCTAATGAGCGTTTTGTAGATGGTCAGTTTGGTACGGCGGCGAACTCTATTCGATCGAAGCGTCTTGCGGAGTCCAAAGTATGCACGATTTCCAGCCACTATACGCCTCCGAATTTCTCTGCTGGTATCATTTTCGGCAGTCACCAGTGAGCCCAAGTACACAAATTCTTCTACCACTTCGATTTCATCACCACCGATGCCAACTCGCGGTGGGTGGCTCACATTGTCTTCTCTTGAACCTCTTCCTATCATGTACTTCGTCTTCGACGTGTTGATGACTAGTTCAATCCGCTTGGCTTCCCTCTTCAGTCTGATGTAGGCTTCCTCCATCTTCTCAAAGTTACGTGCCATAATATCTATATCGTCGGCGAAGCCAAATAGCTGCACGGACCTATTAAAAATTGTGCCACTCGTGTTAATCCCTGCTCTTCGTATTACTCCTTCCAAAGCGATGTTGAATAGCAGACACGAAAGAACATCACCTTGCCGTAACTCTCTGCGTATTTCAAAGGAACTCGAGAATGCCTTGAAACTCGAACTATGCATATCACCCGATCCGCCGTCGCCGTGTCAGTTTATCCGGAAATCCGTTTTCGTGCATTAGCTGCCATAGCTGGTCCCGATCGATTGTATCATATGCGGCTTTGAAGTCGATGAATAGATGATGTGTGGGCACGTTGTATTCGCGGCACTTCTGCAGTACTTGGCGAATGGCGAACACCTGGTCCGTGGTGGAGCGTTCGCCCATAAAACCCGCCTGGTACTGCCCCACGAACTCCCTTGCAATTGGTGCTAGTCGACGGCATAAAATTTGGGAGAGTACCTTGTAGGCGGCGTTCAGCAATGTGATTGCGCGGTAGTTGCTACAATCCAGCTTATCGCCCTTTTGTAGATGGGACACGACACCTTCCATCCACAACTGCGGCAAAACTTCCTCCTCCCAAATCTTGGTAATGACCCAGTGCAGCGCTCTAGCCAGTGCCTCACCACCGTTTTTAAATAGCTCTCCTGGTAATTGGTCAACCCCAGGGGCTTTGTTGTTCTTCAGCCGACCAATCTCCTCCTGGATTTCCTGGAGATCCGGGGCCGGTAGAATTATGTCCTGCGCGCGTTCCCCTAGGTCCATCACCATACCGCCATCTTCGTCTGCCACATCGCCATTCAGGTGCTCTTCGTAGTGCTGCTGCCACCTTTGGATCACCTCACGCTCGTTCGTAAGAAGGTTCCCGTTTATGTCCTTACACATATCGGGCTGTGGCACGTGGCCCTTACGTGAACGGTTCAACTTCTCATAGAACTTTCGTGTGTTATTAGTGCGGTACAGTTGCTCCGTCTCTTCACGGTCTCGATCTTCCTGCTGACGCTTTTTCCTCCGGAAAATCGAGTTTTGTCTGTTCCGCGCCTGTTTATATCGTGCCTCATTCGCTCTCGTGCGGTGTTGCAGCAATCTCGCCCATGCTGCATTCTTCTCTTCTACTAACTGCTCACATTCGCCGTCATACCAGTCGTTTCTCCGATCCGGGGACACCGTGCCAAGTGCAGCGGTTGCGGTGCTACCAATGGCGGATCGAATATCTCTCCAGCCATCTTCAAGAGACGCTGCGCCTAGCTGCTCTTCCGTTGGGAGTGCCACTTCCAGCTGCTGCGCGTATTCTTGGGCTAGTCTACCGTCTTGTAGCCGCCCAATATTAAGCCGCGGCGTCCGACTTCGACGCGTGTTGTACACCGTCGAGAGTTTTGAGCGCAGGCAAACTGCAACGAGGTAGTGGTCGGATTCAATATTCGCACTGCGGTAAGTGCGGACGTTCGTGATGTCGGAGAAGAGTTTACCGTCGATTAGAACGTGGTCGATTTGGTTTTCCGTTTCTTGGTTAGGTGATCTCCATGTGGCCTTGTGGATATTTTTGCGGGGAAAGAAGGTGCTTCGGACTACCATTCCGCGGGAGGCTGCGAAGTTTATGCATCGTTGGCCGTTGTCATTCGATACGGTGTGCAGACTATCCGGTCCGATGACCGGTCTATACATTTCCTCCACTGTACGGCACTGTACGAAACCTATTACGCCAGATTTGGGCTTTTGGAAATGTATGTTGATAAACGTGTGGTGAATTTGAATTCCCCAGAAATGACAGATATCATTCTGAATCTGGCCAATATTTTTCAAATTATATCTGCTCGGGCAGTGTCCGGTTATTCGGCCAGTAAAGGTGCCGCTTGTTGAGCTTCAAGAGCTTTTCAATTACTGAAACATGGGGAATTATAAATGGAGCTCACGTTTTGGCAACCAACCAATTGGTCATCTACCTTTGTGCTTGCCAGGATTTCAATTCAATTTTTGTGGTACAGTATGACAGAAAGGTTCTAGACCAGTAAACAGTGTGTTTGATCCTCGTTTCTCAAGCTCGTCTACCTGTTCATTATCTCCAATGCCACAGTGTCCCGGAACCTAGTACAGAGGTATAATATTTGCAAATTTTGAAAAAAAAAAAAACATTTATTAAGATTAAGACCTTTAGCGTCAATGAAAAATGAGCTAACTCCACGAAAAGAATTAAAAAAATAGAGAAAATTCAGGTGAAACTTTGAAAAGCTGTGAAACTTTGTAAAAATTGGGGAAGGGCCAGAAACCATTTGGCCAAAAGACATTCGGCCGAAAACCAGTTGGGCCGAGTGTCTCTTGGTCGAATTCAGAGAAGGAAATGGTTAACATTTCTCGCTTAACTTTTCAAAAGGACCTAAGAAACATTTTTTTCATGAATTAATTTGAATAGCGCTATCAACAGAAAAACATGAAAGCTTTCGATTGCAGTACTCAAATTAATTTATGAAAAAAATGTTACTTAGGTCCTTTTGAAAAGTTAAGCGAGATTTATTTTTACCATTCATTCTGCCATGCAGGTAAAGAAAAACATAACCACAGCAACCACGGCCAACCAGACGACAGTCAGCATATGCTTCTACTATTTTAGCCTCCCACAACTATTGATTTTGTACAACAATTTCACAACGTATAATCATTTGTTTCGGCGAATATTCATTTTAATACTCCTTGCTCAATTTAGAGGTTTCAACTAAAAAATCACTCTTTCAAGGCTGTGCGCCACAGGTAAATTAAACTCGATTCTGTTCTGTTTGCGCTGCGCACGAGCTGAAACAAGAAAGTCCCTGCAAATACTAACGGTACCAGACTCACACGCTGCAGTGAACACTAAACAGTTTACCGATGAAACTGGCAAACTGGTCGGTGCAGTTAGGCCGTTAGGCCGAAACCATCTAGCCAAATTTTATTTGGCTTAAGGACAAGCCTCCCGGAGTTCAAAACTAAATGCTCTCGCGTTTTCAAAAGCACTCCATTCAAAACGGAAGCCACGCACAACTGTCATTTATATTACTCAACGCAAAGCTGGAATAATAAAAATGACAACTGTGCGTGTTTCCCTTTTTAAATGGGAATTTAGTTTTGGATTCCGGGAGGCTTGTCCTTAATTGAACGTTTTGCTAAATCGGGTATTTGGTCGAAAACCGGTTTGGCCGAAACTGTCACTTGGTCGAAAGGGACATACAGCCGTAAAAGTTGTTTGGTCTAACGGGCCCGTTTGGCTGAAATAATTTGGCAGAAATGGCTATTTGACTGAGAATGTCATTTGGCAGAATGTGTCATGCAGGTGAGAATATTTCATTTCTCTTTCAGTGAGAAATGAGACATCTCTTATAAGAAATAGGAAATGAGATATGAGACGTCTCACTTGTCACTTCTAAATCATCATGTCTCACTTATCACTTGTCACTTAACACAGTGAGAAGTGAGTAATGAGGAGGGAGAAGTGAACGTCTCACTTCTCACCCGTTCGGCCTAATGACCTTTCCAGCCAAATGATCTTATTGGCTAACGACATTTTCGACCGTACGATTCGTTAGACCAAATGACCCCCTCCTCCTATGTACTATGAACTTTCGTATGAAGTATCTAGATTTTTTATAAAGATTGTGGCTTCGTGGCCGTGCGGTTAGCGACGTCAATCGTCTAGACGCATGTGCTGCGGAGTGTGGGTTCGATTCCCGCCCCGGTAAGGAGAAAACTTTTCGTAAAGCGAAAAGCTCTCTACTGGTCCACTGGGTGTTGTGTAAATGTCCTGTCCGTTGTCTCATGCTAGATGTTAAGTGTTCAGTCTGTGCGACCTCTGGTCGAAGACGGTGATTCTGTCTTTTCTTCCTTCTTCCTCCTTCCTCCTTCCTTCTTCCTTCTTCCTTCTTCCTTCTTTCTTCTTTCTTCTCTCTTCTTCCTTCTTTCTTCTTTCTTTTTCCTTCTTCCTTCTTCCTTCCCACTTCTTCCTTCTTTCTTCTTCCTTCTTCCTTCTTTCTTCCTTTTTCCTCCTTCTTTTTTCTTTCTTCCTTGTTCCTTGTTCATTCTTACTTTTTCCTTCTTCCTTCTTTCTTCCTCCTTCTTCCTTCTTCCTTCTTGCTTCTTCCTTCTTCCTTCTTCTTTCTTCCTTCTTCCTTCTTCCTTGTTCCTTCTTACTTCTCCCTCCTTCTTGCTTCTTCCTCCTTTTTCCTTCTTCCTTTCTACTTCTTCCTCAATGCGCACTACTCACTTCTCACTCCCCAGTTCTCATTCGACCTAATGGCGATTCGGCCTAATGACCATTCGGCCTAATGGCCTTCGGCCTAATGGCCTTCGGCCTGATGACCTTCGGCCTAATGACCCAGCATCGATTCATCGCGGTATTATTTGTTTATTCGCTCTTCTCTGCAAAGCAAAACTTGCTCCTTTTCACTACGCGATATTCTCGAATGCAATCCGTGGCCAAAAAAAAAGCTACAACACAATTCGTCGCGCACTAATTTATTGATTTACTCTGCTCTTCAAAATATAAATTACTCCTGCTTGCAGAAATTCATCTTGGAATCTTTGCAAAAATTCTTCCGAGAATGTCTTTGGAAATTTATGTGACAATTCCTACCATGAGGAGTTATGAGGAATTCATACGAGGTTGATTTTGGTTTGATGTCAGGCGTAGTTGACCTTGTAGACCAGCGGTCCTCAAGCTTTTTCTTGAGAGGTACCCCTTGTAACTTTTCATTAATTGAGGTACCCCCTCTTGAAAGTAGGCTTCCACGTATCTTGTTGAGAGACTTTGCATATTGAAAGGACACTTCAAAGCCTCCTGAAAGTACGCTTTCGAGCCTCTTGAAGGTTGAATTCCGATCCTCTTGAAAAGAGCTTACCGAGCCTTTTGAAAGGAACATTTCGAGTCGCTTGAAAAGAGGCCTTTCAAAAGGAGGCTTCCGAGCCTCTTAAAAGTAGGCTTCCGGGCCTCTTAAAAGGAGGCTTACGAGTCACTTAGAAGCAGGCTTTCGAGCCTTTTGTAAAAAGCTTTCTGAGTCAGAAAAGAACCTTCCGAATCCCCTGAAAGGAGCCTTTTGAGCTTTTTGGAAGAAGGCTTCCGAGCCCCTTGAAAAGAGGCTTTCAGGCTTCTTAACACGAGGCTTTCGGGTTTCTTTAAAGCAGGCTTCCGAGCGTCTTGATAAAAGGCTTCTGAACCTCTTGTAGAGAAGCTTCCTAGACTCTTGAAAGGAGCTTCTTGAGCCTTTGGAATGGAGGCTTCCAGGCCTCTTGAAAGGAGGCCTCCAGGTCTCTTGAAAGGAGGCTTCCAGGCTTCTTGAAAGGAGGCTTCCAGGCCTCTTGAAAGGAGGCTTCCAGGCCTCTTGAAAGGAGGCTTCCAGGCCTCTTCAAAGGAGGCTTCCAGGCCTCTTGAAAGGAGGCTTCCAGGCCTCTTGAAATGAGGCTTCCAGGCCTCTTGAAAGGAGGCTTCCAGGCCTCTTGAAAGGAGGCTTCCAGGCCTCTTGAAAGGAGGCTTCCAGGCCTCTTGAAAGGAGGCTTCCAGGCCTCTTGAAAGGAAGCTTCCGGGCCTCTTGAAATGAGGCTTCCGGGCCTCTTGAAATGAGGCTTCCAGGCCTCTTGAAAGGAGGCTTCCAGGCTTCTTGAAAGGAGGCTTCCAGGCCTTTTGAAAGGAGGCTTCCAGGCCTCTTGAAAGGAGGCTTCCAGGCCTCTTAAAAGGAGGCTTCCAGGCCTCTTGAAAGGAGGCTTCCAGGCCTCTTGACAGGAGGCTTCCAGGTCGCTCGAAATTAGGCTTCCATTTCTCTTGAAAGGAGACTTCCAGGCGTCTTGAAAAGAGGCTTCCAGGCATCTTGAAAGAAGGCTTCCAGGCATCTTGAAAGAAGGCTTCCAGGCCTCTTGAAAGGAGGTTTCCAAGCTTCCGAACCTTTTAAAAAAGGCTTCTGAACAACTTGAAAGGAGTCCTCCGAGCCTCTTGTAAGGAGGCCTTCGAGCTGCTTGGAAGATATCTGTGCTGGTTGGGGAAGGCAATATTCTATTGGGTTTACTAATCGCCATGCATATTATGTACAAAACAAAGTTTTGAAATAAAAAAAATCACAACTTTTTCAATAAATTTTGATTGGAGTTGTAATTCGTCCGCCATTACGAATTTTGGTTTGAGGTACCCCCTAGGGCCAGCGAAGGTACCCCCAGGGGTACATATACCCCAGGTTGAGAACCGCTGTTGTAGACAAATTGATCTGAATTCCAGAACAATTTGGAGAACCTAAAACATCTGCATCAACCCAATCTAATACGCAAGGGCTTCAGGGGCTTGCATGGACAAGCTGGGTTGATTCTTCTGAATCAGTCAATTTTACTCATATTGAATTTGGTAATTCTAAATTGCCTACATTCTTAATGACAGCATCTGTACTCTAGCTGATCATGTTAAAAAAATGATGATCCCTTGAAACATAACAAGCTAGCAAACTACAGGGAACTAGATTAGGCGAATAAGACAATCGTGAAAGAGTTGTGAAAATCGCTTAGAACCTGATCTTTGAAATCATGATTCAAATGATTTCTTGATCGCAGTATTCAGCCCAAGATGGTGTATACTATTTCGTCGAAAACCATTTCGCTGATTTATTTTTTGCGGTACGTCATTCCGCGGAATGTACCCACTCTTCGAAACTCATTTCGCGGAATAGCGGAATTTGGGGAAAGTGTGCCACCTTAAGCACTTTGTTCAGTAACTTTTGAAAAACTCTTTGTCAAAACTTGGATATGGTTTCAATACCAATTTACACTTATTTTTTCACTAATTATTGAGTCCCAGAAAAAATAAATGCAAAAAACCTATTTCTGAAGCGTTTTAAAAATGGTTATAAATAACGAGTTTTTTTGGGCTACGGGGCAAGAGTGCCACCCATATGGGGCAAGACGGCCACCTAGATAATATCAAAGAATTTAAAGGAAAAAATAATATTTTAGCAGGTATGGCACTGGTACATGCTAGAGGTATCCAAAAGGAAGCATTTTCATACATTTTTAAGTTAACCGTTATTGGGTGTTACTTTAAAAAAAAAAGGATATATTGTACGTACCAAATTTTCAATAAATATTTTTGATACAACTATTTTCGTTACATTACAAAAGTGTCATTCAAATATTGAGCAACGTTAAAAATGGTCGTTTGGGATCGTCCATAAATCATGTCACGCATAAGGAGCGAGGAAACGTGATGGTCAATACCACTGTTTTTGAGCTCTCATACAAAAAGTGTGACATGGCGGGGAGGATTGACAATTTCCTTCATTTTTCAACGTTCAGCGGTTGAATCTGTGAACCCTGGAAGTTTACGGTTCTGGTTTCTGCATGGGAAAACTGTCCACCTTTCAAATGGAAAATCATTATTTAGTGAATAGCGTGTCATGGGATTCAAATATAATCAATGGTGTTCTTGATTTCGTCTTTTTATTGAAAAAAGCAAAAGAAAACAAAAGCAACTTCAACGATAACAAAACAATCACTTCATGACTACAAAGTTCATACTAGTTTTAAAGAAAAGTCAAGTCACCTTCAGATCATTGCCGATTAGTGGGTACACGTTGGACATTCATCTTTATAACATTCGTGAAACCAAGCATAGCATGTACCACACTTGTTCCACCCCTTACCATGCTCAGATAAAAGGAAACATTTGCCGCACAGATCACATAAGAAATCTTCAAGTGAGTCGTCTTCAACTACACGTTTGCGCTTCGTAGATTGCTTTGTATTGGGTTTCTGACGTCTCTTGTTGGCTTTCATGATAGTTTCTATATCCTTCGATGCCTGGGACTCCTTCAAAGCCGTACGGTACGAGCTTGATGTGAGCACTGTTGCCTTTTCTTTCCTCTTTCGGGTCACCTTCCGGGTTCGTGTCTTGGGTAGCGGATGTATGGCCTCTGGAGAAACTGCAAATCCTTCGTATGAAGCACTTGAGGTTCCAGGCGGACAGTTTTCTTTATCATCAACTCCAGCAACCGAATCCACAGGATCATAACTGCTGAATTCCATCAGGTTTTCGTCGTTTTCTTTGTGAGGCGATCCGCAAGCTTCGACGCCATCTCCAGTTGATGTGCTGTTGACGTTAATCGGGTTGCTGCATGAAAGGTCGATGTCGGTAACATCAGCAGGTGCAAAAAGATCGTCACTGAACACTTGCCTGTTCCGGGAAACCAATCCCGTCTTGGCAAATCCGTTAATTGCGATTGTTGCGTTGCATGTTTTAATGTAAGTCTTTCCAAAAAGTTCACTCAGCTCATTTACGGCAACGACCTGGCCTGGATTTTCCTTAAGGCTTAGGGTATTCGTCGATTGCCCTGGAGAGATGTGTCTTTAATGGCCCCATAAAGGTTACGTAAAACGGGTTGCATCCGGTGACTACAGTGCAGCGGGAAGCTGATAACAGCCACGTGGTTCCGACTTGCCTTTTCCAAAAACACAATGTTTTTGGTATGTGAGCTGTGATCATCGAGCAGCAACAATATTGGGCTCGATTCAGTTGGTCGAGTATGTTTTAGGAAGTGATCGAAATATTTGTCGAAGTCAAAACCCTTCATCCATCCACTTTTGTTGCAATGGAATAACGTTTCCGATGGGGCGCCCTTCTTCAAGCCTTCCGTCATTCGAGCTCTTGCAAAAAGTAGCATCGGTGGGATGAAAATTCCGCTCGCTGACATGGTCAAGCAGGCCGTTGCCATGATTCCGTGTTGAGCTGATGTTATTCCGCCAACTTTCTTTTTTCCTCGCAGCGCCAGAACCCGTGATTTCTTGGTTTGTGGTTCAAAGAAGCATAAATTAAGTAAAAATATATAATCAACCGTGTTTTTATTCTTACCATGCAAATTGATGTTTCGTCCACATTGAATATTCTGCTTGGGGGGAACTTTTGTGGACTTCCTGTTTTCTTTCAACAGCAACTCGATTGAATCCTTGAAGGCGAGCAGCTGACGTGGGTTATGCAATCCTGAGAAAAAGTTCCTGGTGCCTGGTTCGGAAGCCATAAAACTAATCCCAACCGGCCAGTGTTCAACCGGTTCGGTGTCTCGGTTGGACTGATGGTTTATTTTGTTGCGCTCCGCTAGTTCAAACGCAAGGTTGCGCACATCACGAGGACCAATTCCGTAGCATCGTTTTTCAAGATCCAAAATTTGGTTAACCAATTCCTCCTAATGCCGCGCGTTGAAAACATGCTCGTAATAACCCAAACTCATCTCCAAGCTGGCGCCGGGAGTGTTCTCGTTGAGCTTCAGGTACTTGGCAAGAGTCTTCCATGGAGCTTTGTGTTCTTCAGCAGCTCGTTTCACCGAACTACCTTTTTCGGTTACGGACCGCACTGCCGCTTCCATTCTGGCTGCTGGCCAACTTTTTCGGGACGAAATTCGTTGGTATTTACGCACCATCCTGCTTTACTGTGAACACAACAACTGCGTTTACGTTTTTGACAGCTTCACTCTCGAAAAAAATAACGAACATAGTAGGTGGCACTCTTGGCCCTACTAGTGGTGGCACACTTGCCCCAACATTAACAAGTTTGATAAATTTCCTTTTTTTTTCGGAATTTTTTTTTTTGACTGAGCCATCGTTAGAAACAAATACTATTTCATTCAATTCCACACTGCAATATACACTTTCTCGATATTTTGTTTGTATGTAATCTGACAACTTATTTGAATTGGCTGGAATATTATAAAATTGCACGCAATTTTGATGCTCATTATAAAATTGATCATAGAAAAGTGGAGATTTGACAATTCTATACAAAATTCCGTACGCTATGTCCGGTAATACTTACGATCGAATCTAGCTGTATACCGGCTGGGTCGTTTAATAGATATTTTACTGAATAAATGCCGGGGTGCTCACTTGCCCCTATGACACACTTGCCCCAAACTCCGCTACACCTTTTATCCGAAACAAATACTTACTGAATACCGCTTAATTACATGCAATCCGGTCTTAATTATTTTGGATTGTGATTTCAAGCAATAACGAAGGAAATATTTTCTTTGAATGACCGCATCCGGTCGGTATAAGGTTAAGTGAGGAAAGAATGCCTTTTTGAAATAGATACGCTGCTCGGTATAATGCAAAGAATGGAGGTAGTGAATTAACGCATCTATCCAGTATGAAGCAAAGGAGAAAGATAATGTCTTTTTTAAATGGATGCTTCTGTTCAGTGTAAGGCGAAAGGTGTCGATAATGCCTTCTTTAAAAGAACGCGTCTTCCCGGTATAGTGCGAAGGAAGTGGTAACGCCTTCTTTAAATGGTGGCATCTGCCCGGTACAAAGCGCAAGGACGATATAATGCCTTCTTTAAATGAATACGTTTTCTCGATATAAGGCGAAGGGAAGAAATAAAGGATTATTTAAAAAAAAACGTCTATCCATAACAAAGTGAAGAGAGGAGATAATCCCTTCCTTATATCTGGACCGTCTATCACATATAATAATGGATTTGTAAGGGGAATTGAAATTTCGTATTACTTCTACTTGTGGGCTTTGAGGCTGTGACGTTTAGGCGCATTTGCGTGCTGTGGAGTGTTGGTTCGATTCCCGCCCCAGAAGGAGAAAGCTTTTTGTAGTGCGGGTGTTGTGTAAGTGTCCTGTCTGTTGTCTAATGCTAGGTGTTAAGTATTCAGTCTGTGCGACCTCTGGTCGAAGACAGCGCCCAGTCTTTTTTTTTTTAATATTTTGGGAGGGCTTTCTTCGTCGTGCGGGAAGATACGTGGTTGGCAAGCAAGATTATGCTGGGTTAAATTTCTTGCTCGGTCTAGGAAATTTATTTAGAAATTTATTAGAAATTTTCTTGACTTTTTTAGGCATAAAAGTTTCAACGTCTTAATCTCGTGTTCTACGAATGCGAAAAAATGGTAACTTGTCTTAGAAACGTCGCTAATAATAATTTTGAAAGTACTGAATAAACACTAAGCTATTGTCCGTGCAATGGTACTTTCCGCCAAAAGTTATTGGGCGAAATGGTACAATCCGCCAAATGTCGTACCGCGAAAAGTTACATACCGCCAAATGTTATTCCGCGAAATGGTTTTCGGCGAAATGTTATACAATCGCCCAAAAGCTATGCGGAATACACTTTCCAAGCCAGTGGTCTAATTCAGATAGGTGTTCAGCGTTTCGCAGAACGCTTACTGGTTACATTATCTATGATGGTCTACACTCCGTGTTGTCCGGAGCAAAACCTAATGTAATGTCTTGTTACAGGTCGCTCGTTCTTGGATCGCAGTCGCCAGTTTCCCTGCACACCGGCCGCACGAGCATTCTCCTCGATTGCACACAGCTAGCGACCTAGCGAGTTCTGGATCTACTTCGGAGCCGACGTCCTCTTTCAGGTTCTCTGCTAAATATGTTTTTGCTGGTCTCTCTATTCCGGAATACGCTTTATACACGTACAGCCCACTGTAATCAGCCTGCCTATGTCTGCATTATTGTACACTTGATACAACTCGTGATTCATGCGTCTGCACCGCGCCATTCACCATTTTCAAAACACTCCGAGTCTTCCGTTTAAAGGGTACTAAAGCCTCTTCCACTGCTCTGCTATCTACAGTATGGTCCATAAAAAATGCGACAATTTCAAAAGCATAGCTACGGAGTTACATAGTTTCCATTTTTTTCATGAAAACGTTTACTAGATACAAATGTTTATGCCTTTCTCGTATTTTCGTGATACACTTACTTACACACAATTATTTAAATAGTAGAAATAACCATTTGATGTACACGAAAAGGAGTGTCGCATTTTTCAAAGGCTATACTGTACAGCACTCAGGGAGATATTGGGAACCGACGGAAGGTATGGTCATCATCAATACGCCTTTTGCCCAGGCTATGGCACTAGCACATACTTTGTCAGTGTGGGCAGCATGCTTCAAGAGGCGTATAACCTTGTGTCACTCGATATCGCCAAGGCTTTTTGTGGACCCCTTTGGTCCTGAGAAAACTCCAAGACTGGGGTATCACAGGCAACATGCTTGCTTTCGTTAAAAACTTCCTCACCTGACGAAATTTTCAATGGTCATTGGCGGCACAGCATCAGACGAGCACCCTGAAGGAACCGGCGTTTCCCAAGGTTCGGTCCTAGCGCTGAAGCTTTTTCTCATCGCTATATATGGACGGAGTTTTCAGCGTTCTACCAGCGAACGTTTATTTGTTTGTATATGCCGATTTTATTGGTTGTGGTTGGCAGAACACCTGGAAGGAACAGGATCAAAACTCAGGCGGCCATCTATCGCTGGGCTTCATCCGTCGGTTTTGATATGAACGCCAGTAATTGTGGTCGAGGACACATCTAGAGTGGCTGGCATCAGTTAGCAGGCCCCTCCATAAAGCTAAGCACGGATGTCATCCCCAACCGGAAGATCGTCCGTGTGTTTGGTGTCGACAACGACCGGAAACTAACATTTCTACCGCACTTCTAGGTGGTGAAAGAAACTTGCCAGTCCCGCATTAGTCTCATGAAAACACTTGCGATAGAACACCGTGCCCATAATAGAAGCACCAGTTGAACAAGCTCTTATCGGCAGCCGCCTTGAACAAACGTGTCCTGTTTACCGGAACCTAATCGACACTTTCTCGTCCGTTTTCAACAGCTACGTCTGGCGAGCCTCTGGTCTGCTTCCGCTCCGTTGAAGCAGTTGCGTTGATGCCAGGATTCTTCCTTTCCAGCATCGGATTCTGATGGCCATCTGTCGCAAAGCCGCCTCTTTTGCGGCTCCTCGACGAGGCTGACCGGATCCTGAGAAGTGTAGTAGGTACCATTGCCTCCCGGTTCAAAAGAGGAGAACACACAGACGAACTTAGAAGATCCGTTCTGGGACTTAGCGCAACGCGCTTCCGAAATAGTGAGATTTGGTATAAATCGACGGATCCGTCTCCAGTCGAGGAGTCTGTGGACCCAACCTGGCGAAAGCGGAGAGTCCAACCCGCCAATGTAATATTTTTCCGCCGAAGCCGCCTTTGTTTTGTCGAGGTCACCCTTCCGGCGAACAAACCAATCGTGGTCTTCACGAACTCCACTAGTATTATTTCCGCCAATTCAAGCGAGACTCCAAAACACCCCTGGATTCAGGGAATCCTTTCATGTATAACCCTCGGTGCCACCTTGGCCTGGATTCCCGGCCCTTGAGGCCTTAGGGAAAATACCGAAGCTGATACCCTGGCTAGTGTCGGACACGAGGGATTGCGTTACACCTGCTTCACCCCGCTGGTCGACGTTAAGAAATGGACGACGGCCAGTAGAGTAGAGTGGGGCAAGAGTGCGCGTGGGGTAAGAGTACGTTTTCGATTTTTTGAAGTTTTAAAACAAGATAAACTAGCAGCATTGCATCAGTTTGGCAGGTATTCTGGCCAATTATTCTCATGTGTAATTGTAAACGATTTGAATAAACAACAAGGGAGATATGAAGTAAGATAATTTTTTGGTCATTTTGCTAAAAATAATTGAGTTTCCGAAACTAGTATTCCATTGCCATATATACGTTCAATCAGGTGAACATTATATCATTTCGATAACCTATTGTATAGAGTACTCTATGGTTCAGAACATCAGTTGGGTTGGTTTTCCAAGAGGTCAAAACCATTGAATGTATACATTTTGAGGCTGTGGGGTAAAAGTACGCAGGTACGTGTGGGGCAAGAGTACGCATATGAATATTCAAGATCTTATGCCAAACCCGTATCTTTGGCCGAAATAAGACTACTTCCGAAGCGTAAAGGTCCACAACAATAAAAAAGGGATAGAAATCGAAAAATATTAATTAAGTTCTCCTTCTAAGGATAAGCTGAAGTCATTTGGTGTTAGAAGCGACTTAGCGAACAAAGCGCTGAATCGAAATCATGAAATTGTATTAGGTATTGTTTTACATCTAAACATAGTTTGAAAACACAATTTCATCTAAATGATTTTTTCATTTTATCAAAAGCAACATCCATAAATTACGCAACGCTTCGGTTGGCTGGGGTTGCGAGATGTATGTCGATCCATGCATTTTTTTAGAGGATTCATACAAAAATTGTAAGATAGGAGGGGGGCGGTGAAATATCCAAATTTTGCGTTACGTAATTAGAGGACTTTCTTTAAGGATAATTCCTTTGTTTACGTACGCGAAACCTGATATATTTTTACCTCCTTAGTTTTTTGGTATTTAAGAAAACAGTGTTGTTTTCGTATGAAAGTTCACATTTCTAGGACCCCCTCCCTCTTTCAAAGTTACGTAATCTTTAAACATTCCACAATATACTTTCAGTAAACATCAATTAAACGTTATTAGATCCTTCTTGTGTTAATAAATACTTAAAACACATGATTGGAAAAGTGCGTACTCTTACCCCACCCAATGCGCACTCTGCGGGGTAAGAATGCGTTTTTGAGATGTCTTGCAATAAGGGCTCTGCTAAAACGAATTTAATTATATCCATTATTTTTTCCACTGGGTAACATAAAGGAAGAGTATACGAATCGTCGACATTGATATATGATATGTAAAAGCTTGTTTCATAAGGTCCTCATGTTCGATTGAAAATTAAGTGCGTACTCTTGCCTCACTCTACTCTACTGAGCTTAGACTAGGAACAATAACAGAGGGCTCTTTTTGGATCTTTTTGAGGAAAGTTAAAGGATCCAGCGGCCCCTGGAGCGACCCTGTTTCTTAAAAAAGACAGCAAGTCATATCGAGGCTCCTGACCGGCCACACAAGGGCCTCCCACAACTTCGGTGGAGGCCTTTTCGGGTCCCGCTGCGAGCTCTGTGAAACTGAAATCAGTGTGAAGCACTTTATCTGCAGATGTCCCAAGTACGACCACCCCCGAAATCTTTATGGGATTCCAGGCAGTATTCGGGACGCACTGCCGGACTACGGAGCTTTGATGGCTGCCCTTTTCTGCTACCTTAACCTTCCTAATGCATTAGAAAAAAGTTACACATTGTGCATTGGGGTCCATTTGGACCCAAGATTTCATCTCGATCACAAAAACTCAAATTTCATCCGATTTTTGATCTTTAGGCACCAAACGAAAGCTGTAGGTTCCAATAACAAGCCCACGGGGTGATTCATCCAGATTGACCACTCTAGTCGCTGGGGAACCTGTGCTAAAGAGGTACTGTTTGAGCTTCCCAATTTGGCACCAAATTTTCAAGTTTCTTGTTATGAAACATAAAATTGCTTGCAAATATGTGCCCTGATGATCCCAACTGTATTTGCTATATAGTATATGCCATTTCTGGGTAAATTTGTCCCTCGCGCGGTCATCGGAAAGCCCTCTGGAAGATCCGGAACACCCGTAAAAGTGGCCAATTCCAAAAGTTCATCCCAGAGCTTCGCAATTTTTTGATAACCATTCATTCTGGCAAATTGTGGGGGCTATCAATAGTTAAAGCGTTCTGTGACCTACGAATGTCCCAGAAACGGTCCTCCGGAAGATCCGGAACATCCGTAAAACGGCCAATTCCAAAAGTTTATCCTAGAGCTCCGCGATTTTTTCGTAATGATTCATTCTGGCGAATTGTGGGTGCAATCAATAGTTATAGCCCTCTGTGACCTACAAATGTCCCAGAAACGGTCCTCCGGAAGATCCGGAACATCCGTAAAACGGCCAATTCCAAAAGTTCATCCCAGAGCTTCGCGATTTTTTGATAACCATTCATTCTGGCAAATTGTGGGTGCAATCAATAGTTAAAGCCCTCTGTGACCTACAAATGTCCCAGAAACGGTCCTCCGGAAGATCCGGAACATCCGTAAAACGGCCAATTCCAAAAGTTTATCCTAGAGCTCCGCGATTTTTTCGTAATGATTCATTCTGGCGAATTGTGGGTGCAATCAATAGTTAAAGCCTTCTGTGACCTACAAATGTCCCAGAAACGGTCCTCCGGAAGATCCGGAACATCCGTAAAATGGCCAATTCCAAAAGTTCATCCCAGAGCTTCGCGATTTTTTGATAACCATTCATTCTGGCAAATTGTGGGTGCAATCAATAGTTAAAGCCTTCTGTGACCTACAAATGTCCCAAAAACGGTCCTCCGGAAGATCCGGAACATCCGTAAAACGGCCAATTCCAAAAGTTTATCCTAGAGCTTCGCGATTTTTTCGTAAAGATTAATTCTGGCAAATTGTGGGTGCAATCAATAGTTAAAGCCCTCTGTGACCTACAAATGTCCCAGAAACGGTCCTCCGGAAGATCCGGAACATCCGTAAAACGGCCAATTCCAAAAGTTTATCCTAGAGCTCCGCGATTTTTTCGTTATGATTCATTCTGGCAAATTGTGGGTGCAATCAATAGGTAAAGTCTTCTGTGACCTCCAAATGTCCCAGAAACGGTCCTCTGGAAGATCCGGGACATCCGAAAAAGTGGCCAATTCTAAAAGTTCATCCCAGAGCTTCGCGATTTTTTGATAACCATTCATTCTGGCAGATTGTGGCTGCAATCAATAGTTAAAGCCTTCTGTTACCTCCAAATGCCCCAGAAATGGTTCTCCGGAAGATCCGGAATATCCGTGAAATGGTCAATTCCAAAAGTTCATCCCAGAGCTTCGCAACTTGACAACCATTCATTCTGGCAAATTGTGGGTGCAACAAACAGTTAAAGTCTTCTGTGAACCCAAAATGTCCCAAAAACGGTCCTTCGGAAGAACCGCAACATCCGTAAAATGGCCAAATCTAAAAGTTAATCCCAGAACTTTGTGATTTTTTTGGAACATCCGTGAAAATGGTCAATTCCAAAAGATAATCCCAGAGATTCGCATTATTTCGTAATCATCCATCCTGACGAATAATGGATGCAATCAGTAGTGAAAGTTTTCAGTAATCCCAAAAAGCTCCTGAAACGGTCATCCGAAAGTTCCGGACCATACGTAAAAGTGCCGAATTTCAAAAATACATCTCAGAGCTTCGCAATTCATTCATAACCGAATCGCCTGTGCAATCAATTGTGCAAGTCTTCTGCGACCCGGAAATGCTCCCGAAAGGAGCAGATACCACAAAATCATTCCAGAGCATTGCTATTTTATTCGTAACCATTCATACGGGCAAATTGTGTACGCAATAAATTGTTTAAGTCTTCTGAGATGACCACAAACGGCCCTTCGGGAAATCCGAAACATTCGTAAAAGTGGCCAATTCCAAAAGTTCATCTCAAAACAAATTCTCGAAACTGTTTATATCATCGAATGGATTATGCAATCAATAGTGAAAGTCTATTGTGGCCCGAAATGACCACAATACGGTCCTCAAGAAGCCCGAAACATCCGTAAAATAGGTTAATCCTAAAATTTGATCCCAGACTTGAGCACTTTTAAGTGAAAGTGAAAGTAAATAGTGAAAGTCCTCTGTGACCTACCAAAAGTTAATCACATTCGATTTTTTAGACATTAACATTCACATTGTTAACGGCTCCGGTTTTCCGGGAAATTTGAGACATCCGCTAAAAGTATGATCCCCGGGGAGACTTGATCACCTCCTGTTTTATCGAGAACTAAAGTAGTTTAGTATTTTTAAGTATAGATCCTCTAGACGTAATAAATAAAAGTTCATTTTGCGTTCATTATGCGACCCGATCAAACGTCATAATTTCTTGGGGGAGTTCATTTTGCGTTAGTCTATATACATGTTTGTTTTTGTAATGCTATAGTATGATTAAATTATTTTTTTTTTTGTAAAGCGATGTATAATTTTGATTTTTAATTTATATTGCTGAATTTGTTATGTTTGTTCTTTGAAAATATTGTCTGTTGTTATGCCGAGACATTGTTAAGTCAATAGTTTCGCAGTGTTGATTGTAAACAGCCATCTTTCGGTTGAGAGGCCCAAATTCGGCGTAATTTGTTCGGCAGTGGTTGGTTAAAAATAATGTTTTATGTCGAAGTAGCCGAGAAGGTATGTAAAAATTAAATTTCGATAATTCTTAGAGAGTCTGTGTGGAAATCGCGTATGTTTATTTATTCTTGGTTGTGATACATCGGAAATCAGAGAATGGGATCAAGTCAAGCCAGTCTCCCCTAGTTGAAATTTTCTAGGACGTCTGAATGTGCACAAAACCGTCCTCCGGGAGATCAGGAATATCAGTGAAAATGGTCAATTCCAAAAGTTCATCCCACAGCTTAGCTAATTTTCGCTTTCATTCATATGGGTGAATTATGTACGCAATCAATAGCGAAAATCCTCCGTGATATGCAATGATAATACAGTTAAACCTCCTTGAGTCGATGTTCTATGACTCGATATCGACTCATAGAAGCAAATTATTCCATATTAAAAATATTTTCTGGGTTACTACGATGGTCCCTTCAAACAGCATCACAAGGTTTGTGTATTCCACATCTCGATATTTCCTTGAGTCGATGGTCCCTTCAATATCGACTCATGGAGGTTTTACTGTAATAAAAGTCGAGTCAAGTACGAGATACTGACGGCCTTACTGTTAAGGTCGAAATACGTATCTGCAAAACACATAGTGGAATCAAATCAATTGATGGAATCAAATGGAATTGTACAAACTCGTCTGATGACAAGTAATGACATTCCACTGATAGCTCAAAATAATGTTCTTATCAATAATAAAAATTCCTTCATAAAATCCGGAACATCCGTAAAAGACGCCAAATCCAACTGTTAGCGTAACAGATCATCATTAGCCAGCGATGACGGCGTGGCGGCGTTCCTCGTTGAATTCCTCCGAAGCTTCTCCAGAAGCTCCTCTGGAAGTTATTCAAGAACTACCTCCGGAAGTTTGTTTAGAAGTTCCTCCGGTAATCCCTTCGGAAGTTCATCAAGTAATCCCTCGGAAAGTTCCTAAAGGCATTCCTCTAGAAGTTCTTCTCAGAACTCTGAGAGTTCTTCCGCAAATCTCTCCAGAAGTTCATCAAGTAACTCCTCGGGGAGCTGCTCCGGGAGCTCCACCGAACTTCTTCCGAAAGTTCCTCCAGAAATTCTCAACGAAGTGTCACGGAAGTTCCTCCGTGAATTCTTTTTCGAATTGGCCACATTCACGGTGTTCCGGATCTTCCGGAGTACCATTACCGTACAGTACCAAAAACTTTATTATTGATTGCAAACACAATTTGTCAGGATAGGTAGTTACGGAAAAATTGCGATGCTCTGAGATATTATTTTGGAGTTGAGCACTTTTACGAATGAACTGGATCTTCCGGAGGACCGTTTCTTAAGAAATTGGAGGTCACAGAAGACTTTCCCTATCAATTTGCCAGAATGAAAGCTTGCAGAAAAATCGCTGTTCTGAAGTTTTGAAATTGTCCACTTTACAGATGTTTCAGATCTACCGAAGGATTGTTTCTACGACATTTGTAGACCACAGAAGACTTTCACTATTGATTGCACCCACAATTCACCAGAATAGATGGTTACGAAAAATTGCTGTTCTGGGTTGAACTTTTGGAATGGCCACTTTCACGGATGTTCCGGATCTTCTGGAGGACCGTTTTTGTGGCATTTTGGAGGTCACAGAAGATTTTCATTATTGATTGCATCCATAATTCGCCAGAATATATTATTCTGAAAAAATACAAAGCTCTGGGATGAACTTTTGGAATTGGCCATTTTACGGATGTTCCAGATCTTCCGAAGAACCATTTCTGGGGCATTTGGAGGTCACAGAAGATATTCACTATTGATTGCAGCCACAATTTGCCAGAATGAATGGTTTTAAAAAGTCCTGAAACTCTAGGGTGAACTTTTGAATTGGCTATTTTACGGATATTCCGGATCTTTCGGAGAACCGTTTCTGGGACATTTGGGGGTCACAGAAGACTTTAACTATTGATTGCACCCACAATTTGCCAGAATGAATGGTTACGAAAAATCGCGGAGCTCTGGGATAAACTTTTAGAATTGGTCATTTTACGGATGTTCCGGATCTTCCGGAGGACCATTTCTGGGGCATTTGTAGGTCACAGAGGGCTATAACTACCCATTGCACCCACAATTCGCCAGAATGAATGGTTTTAAAAAAATTCCAAAGCTCTAGGATAAACTTTTGGAATTGGCCGTTCTACGGATGTTCCAGATCTTCCGGAGGACCGTTTCTGAGACATTTGGGGGTCACAGAAGACTTTAACTATTGATTGCCCCCACAATTTGCCAGAATGAATGGTTGTCAAAAAATCGCGAAGCTCTGGGATGAACTTTTAGAATTGGCCACTTTTACGGATGTTCCGGATCTTCCGGAGGAACGTTTCTGCGACATTTTGAGGTCACAGAAGACTTTACCTATTGATTGCACCCACAATTCGCCAGAATGAATGGTTTTAAAAAATCGCGAAGCTCTAGGATAAACTTTTGGAATTGGCCGTTTTACGGATGTTCCGGATCTCCCGGAGGACCGTTTCTGGGACATTTGTAGGTCACAGAGGGCTTTAACTATTGATTGAACCCACAATTTGCCAGAATGAATCATTACGAAAAAATCGCGAAGCTCTAGGATAAACTTTTGGAATTGGCCGTTTTACGGATGTTCCGGATCTTCCGGAGGACCGTTTCTGGGACATTTGGAGATCACAGAAGACTTTACCTATTGATTGCACCCACAATTTGTCAAAATGAATCATAACGAAAAAATCGCGGAGCTCTAGGATAAACTTTTGGAATTGGCCGTTTTACGGATGTTCCGGATCTCCCGGAGGACCGTTTCTGGGACATTTGTAGGTCACAGAAGGCTTTAACTATTGATAGCCCCCACAATTTGCCAGAATGAATGGTTATCAAAAAATCGCGGAGCTCTGGGATGAACTTTTAGAATTGGTCAATTTTACGGAAGTTCCGGATCTTCCAGAGGGCTTTCCGATGACCGCTCGAGGGATAAATTTGCCCAGAAATGGCATATACAATATAGCAAATACAGTTGGGATCATCAGAGTACATATTTGCAAGCAATTTTATGTTTCATAACACGAAACTCGATAATTTGGTGCCAAATTGAGAAGCTCAAACAGTACCTCTTTAGCACAGGTTCCCCGGGGACTAGAGTGGTCAATTTGGATGAATCACCCCGTGGGCTTATTATTGGAACCTACAGCTTTCGCTTGGTGCCTAAAGATCGAAAATCGGTTGAAATTTGAGTTTTTGTGATCGAGATGAAATCTTGGGTCCAAATGGACCCCAATGCACAATGTGTCACTTTTTTTGTGGCGCCTCTCCTAGATGTCGCTGGAAGCTGATTTTCTCAGGGAATCCTTATTTCCAAAAGTCAGGAAAAGTCCGATTTTTCAGATTTTTATCTCGTTGCGTTACAAAGTTACAGGGGTGTGCTTGGATCGAAATGGACCCTAATGCACTGAGAAGGTTAAGGATGCTGGTTGATATTTTCAAATATAGCCCTGGGGCCAAACACTCTGCTTTGGGGATAAGTCCTTTTGCTAAAGGCGAACGGGCTACCGTGGATATAAGTGACCGCCCCCCGTCATTTAGGGGGGGGGGTAATCTTCTGCTTAACTATCATGTTTCCAGTCTATTACAAGACAAGTCATTCTACCACATTTTCGAGCGCGTTCTTATCTTCTCTTTCGATAAGAATTTCGAATAAAACCTCTCTTCGAGCAATTCAGGCTCCTTCCGTTTCCGGGAACTCGAATATCGCCCCATTTTTATCCGGCGATCTGGTCCTTTCAAAATGAATGGTCAGTAGGTAAATCTAAAAGGATTCTCTGTAGGCAGTGATAATTTGACTGGAAACCCCATCTCTTATTGGCATCCCCAACCCAAAACCTTTATCCTTAACAAGGGAGTGAACACCACCGGAGAACAGCGCATTATTTTCATAAACCATGTAAGACAGTCGGATTCATCGTGGGAGCAGTGCATCAACACCAACGGATCAGCTGAGCTCGGACATTGGAACAGTCCACTGGAGGGCAGAACACGGGTTTACACAATCACCCAGAAGGAACCATTCATTCCGTTATCAAAACCCCGCTGTCATTTGTTGAGAAATTTTATTACAGCTTGTGGTATCGTACATAATTTTTGATTTTCAACTTTTAAATAATTCTAAAATGTCTCACATTGTATAAGTCAACTGGCAATGTCCTTGGTTGGCATGCTAGGGTGGCCCCTTAGGCCCTTTCTTAAACCTAGTGTCGTGAACACTGAAACTGGCGAGACCCTCGGTTGGCTCGCGAAGGAAACTCACCTAGTTCATCATCTAGTTAAAAAAGGAGAAAAAGAAAGATCTTTACCAATGATGTCCATGTCATCCGCAAAACTAAGGAGCATGTAAGATTTGTTGATGATGGTGAAGACTAATATGGTTTATGACACGTTTGAGGATATCCGGATGTGTGTCCTCGATTCCGGAACTGATTTCAGGTTACCCAAAACTGGCCATTATGATTCATTTGGTCACATTTGTTCAAAGGCTTTGCAAATAAATTTATTTCTAAAAATTTCAGAATTATCGAAATTTGGAGATGCAAAGGTTATTTATAACAATCATCTGACATGTCTAATGTGGAATATTTTTAGCTAATTGAGAACAGATTAACATGTTTTAAATGTGTTAATTATTCGCTCTTGTGATTTTGGGTGATTTCTTATACTATTTTAATATACAAATCATGCAAAACTGCCGCAACTTTATGGATTTATTTGATTTTTTTTGTCTAGTTTGAACCGGTACTAAATCAAGGTAGTCAAATTTACATGAATAGGGAAGCTCATAACTTGGGTGATTTTATCGTAAATCTGTGGAACGTGAACATAAGGGAGCGGGCGGGTTGACTGGCGCTAATCGTTCCTTCCATACCTAAACGCGGGTGGTCAAATCCGACCTATTGACGACTGCCAACAAAATACTTGAAGAGCGTTAGACCGACAAGAACAGCACGTCCGCTTCTCGCACATCGAAAGGAAGAGCTCATCAACATCGCCATTGTTTGGGTATTCCACTCACATAGCGCACCGCACCGTCCCGCAGAGCCGTACCGGCACGTGTGTTAGATTCAAACGTTTTCGTCGCATAGATCCACTGTTTATGTGGTTGACAATGATTGGAATTCGAATTTTTCGTTTCGGTTTTGGGATTGATTTCGTCTGCGTGCGAACCATCGGTGTCACATTTCATTAATTTATTGAACGATCGAACAATGCCGATGGTGAGAACCGGGGTATCCAGATTTTTGGTGAAGTGATTGCGACGTCAACACAGATTTTGTGAATATCACACAAGTGACGCGTACGTCGCAACCAATTTATTTGCGTTGTCAACAAATCAGTTTTGGATTGCATGAAGCATCCACCTTGGTCCGATGTCAGTGACATGAAGTAACGAGAATCGTGGACATTGTGGGAGTTTTGCACTGCACCCAGAACTTGGCATAAAATCTATGGGTGTTAACGTGAAAATCTATTTTTTTATCCTGCTGTACCGGCAATGTCGTAGCAAATACACACAATGCCGACCATAGAACAATACCAATAAGGATTATTTGCCTCTGACAAGATATTAGCATCAAAGGCCTTAACGCGAAAATAATAATTATTTTATTAAAAATATTTTTACGAACGGCTACATATACATTTTCTGAATCAAAATGATGACGAAATCTAAGGCAGAAATTCATATCAAATACATTTAATGGCTTGATTATACGAATTTCAATGAATTATTTGTAATAATCATATTTTTAATGCTGACATTTCTGGGACATTTGACAATTTTCTGATCAGTGATAACTTGACTTTTGTCTATTCCGCGATGTACAGTGAGCAATATTTGAATTTCTAAGGAATTTTCTATAAGTTTATTAACCAACAGACTCAATAATAGTGATTGTCAACTTTTCAATGAGCTTGCATAGTGGTATCTTCGTCAACACTATCAATATTCATTCAAATCAGTATGCAAACTAATAGATAAATAAATTGATATATTCTAACTCATCATTGTCGGATCTAACCAGTCCACTCCGAACTTAATCAAACATAGTCGAGCAAACGGTAGCATCACAGCTCCATTCATTTTATCGCCTATCAAAAGTCAAATAGATATACACCTTCGCCGTTCGGTCGTTTGATACCATATGCGTATGCTGTTGGCCTCTTCTGAATCGAATTTTATTGCGTTTTTATCGCAAGCTTCCTCCATAATCTAAGACATTAGGCGCAGTCTAATTCTCAATGATTATAAACACACATCCCCATACAAGTAACCGAATGGATTCACTATGAATTCGTGACCTGAAAGCTCAGCAGAAGCGACAACGTGTTAGCTTTTATTACGCCAGCTCGATATCCAACGGTTTTTATGGCCGATTTGAATCGTAAAAAATAAGTCATTCAGCACGAGAAAAACACGTTGTTCAAATGCTGTCCCGTTTCGAATCGGTTCACTCCGAATTGCAGAAGTTCCCACACTGATTGCGGACCATCACACCGGCATGCGTGGCGTCGAAGAACTTCAAACTCCACCGAGAGGGAGAATTACGGAAGTTTTTGCACCTTCGGAACCGACTTCCCATTCGTTCCAGCCACCGCACCGCCATGCCCAACCAGGCAGCCAGCAGCCAGGGTATCGGTTTTGTTTGCACCAGAGCAATCGAAAACTTTGTTGCAGCCAGGTGTCTGCGAAGCGGCCATGTTTTTGATGCCAGCATCAAAATCATCGATTAATTTAACACGAAGACGTAATCATAGTCATCGAAAACCTCCCATTGAAAATATGTTACAAATATCGTGATATTTTGGCGAAGCAGAGCGCTTGGTGCCGATTGAAATATGAAAATTTATTAAAGGCATCAATATTCTTGTTCAAACACACCTCGCATTCATACTTTCGCACAAGCTCTCGAAAAATGGTGAAAAATATTTACGTCCATTTGGAAAAAATCAGTTCGGAATAATGGTTTGTTTACAAAATAGAATTGTCAGTGGGAAACCCAATTTCAATAGAACAATGGGAAACTCAAAGATGTTGGCTATTGTCAAACGTAGGGGGTAGGATTGGGGGTGCCAGATACCTGGTTGCAGCAGTCGCGTCATTCATGAGTTTTTCGCTTCTATATTTAACGATCAGCGCTTCGCTCGGGAGAAGGTCCCTACTGATTACGGGGAACGGATCGGATGATGACGACGACGAAGGCACACAGTGGGCGATGGTCGCATATTGTCGTATGCAGTCTACACATGGAATGATGGAAAATAATTGAAAAAAATGTCTGCATATAAATTATTATTTATTGAAAGGATGGAGTGAGGTCGATAGTGTAAACGAATTTACAGAACTCACCTGACAATCACGGATAATTTCGTGCTACTGTTCTAATTAATTCATGTGGATTTAATTAGTTGCAATATTTAAAAGACACTTCGTACTTGTTGTTTTGTTTTTGTACATACAGAAGTAGGTTATTTGAGCAAGGCGATAATACTGTCGATAAGGCAATTACGACAAAAATGTCGTTATGTTGTCTAAGTTCGTTAATTCAAGAACCTTACGTATGAGACGGCATAAGAATTAGTTCAAGTGGCTGAGTCTACAAAGCTACACAGTTGTAAGAATATGTGTATCGAAAATGATTTAAAGATTAAGTTTCCGAGTCTTGGAAGGGCTGAAAAGCAAGAGAGGGAACGAAATGAAGAGTGAAATAATTGACCTTTCCCGTCAAACAATTTCATTCGCTCAATCGATTCTTTGGCTTATTTAAGGTCAACTTTCCCAACGATTTTATATGTTTTGAAGCCTCTAACTATTTTTAAAATTGAAAACAAAAACCCAAAAAGTGCGGTACGTGTGAACCGGCCTGAAAAAGTCATCCGATGTTCGTTCAAAATCGGGCCAATCTAAAAAACAGCACTTTTTCGATTTTTGTTTTAGATTTTTAAAATAGTTAGAGGCGAAAAAAAAAATGGGTTCTTTTGTGAAAGTTGACCTTAAATAAGCCAAGGAATCGACTGAGACAATAAAACGAGATAATTTTTTTGACGGGAAAGGTCAATTGCCGGGTGTTGCCAGAATAATTGTGCATAATCTATTTATTTGGCAAGAATCACTGACCCGACGTCTAAACTGACTACTGTCCTTAAAAGATACTGATGTCGCATGTATGAATGTTTTCAGACCTGTGGCCATAATTTACTAGTTCTTTGTTATACTAATCTGTATTGTCATATGCAATCTCTATTGTGCAACGAGTTATGTATGGCAGAGTTCAGTTAACGGATTAAGATGATACATTATAGTAATGGTCGACCGCTACTTTGCTCACCTTGCCCCGATACCTAAACGTGAGCAATACCAAATCAGTGACTGTCAACACACATTACATCTACATATTTGACGTAGCCGGTAGCAAGTAGTTGAGAAGGTCGAAATCTTCCAATATCTTGATATCCTAACATCGTTGGAACTAAGAACGATATTACTTGATATTCTTAAAATTACACGCGGCGAACCATTCAGGAAAGGTACCGCCGCGCTTTCTGCAACCCGTTTACTTGATTCTTATGACTGAATAGCATTGCGGTGTATCGTTTGGCACGGCCGTACCTTTCGACAGTGATTCGCCGCGTGAAGTTTTGTGCAAGTACCCATTTGGGAACATTACAACAGCCGCGCAGTGTATCACATCCAGAGAATCTGACAATATTGTAACATGGATCAAGAAGGCTAGGTCTGCCTTTATGAAATGTTTGAAGTTCCAATCGATGAAGTCAACAAACCAAATTTGGAATAATTTAACTCTAACGTGAGTTCTTTGTTGCTATGCGCCAGTGTGTATTAGTAGAACATGAAGTAGCTGCAATTATTTATCGACCGGCATCTACCTTTTATAATTCGTGTCTGAAGGCCTCTCAACTGGATCTTAAATTCTCCGACGATGCAATGAAAAACAATTATCATCAACAGGATCGGCCACACATAACGAAGAGGCGTTGAAGATATGAAAAGGCGCTGGTTGTAATCATCACATCAACGGCAGCCCAGGGGCTCGTTGTGACTAAGCCTCAACAAGGAAATACATGCTGTTGATAGGAATCATTTCTGTGTTCATTTCATTTCATTTATTCAGACTAAGGCCGAAGTGGCCTGTGAGGTACTTAAGAGTCTTCTCCATTCGGCTCGGTTCATGGCTACACGTCGCCAACCACGCAGTCTACGGAAGGTCCACAAGTCATCTCTACCTGATCGATCCACCTTGCCCGCTGCACACCTCGCCTTCTTGTGCCCGTTGAATCGTTGTCGAGAACCATTTTCACCGTGTTATTGTCCGACATTCTGATTACGTGCCCGGCCCACCGCAGTCGTCCAATATTCGCGGTGTGAACGATGGATGGTGCACCCAACAGGTGATGCAACTCGTGGTTCTTTGCCTCCTCCACGTACCGTCCGCCATCTGCACCCCGCCATAGATGGTACGCAGCACTTTCCTTTCGAAAACTCCAAGTGCGCGTTGGTCCTCCACGAGCATCGTCCAGGTCTCGTGTCCGTAGAGGACTACCGGTCTAATGAGCGTTTTGTAGATTGTCAGTTTGGCACGGCGGCGAACTCTATTCGATCGGAGCGTCTTGCGGAGTCCAAAGTACGTACGATTTCCAGCCACTATGCGTCTCCGAATTTCTCTGCTGGTATCATTTTCGGCAGTCACCAGTGAGCCCAAGTACACAAATTCTTCTACCACCTCGATTTCGTCACCATCGATGCAAACTCGTGGTGGGTGGCTCACATTGTCTTATCTTGAACCGCTTCCTATCATGTACTTCGTCTTCGACGTGTTGATGACTAGTCCGATCCGCTTGGCTTCCCTCTTCAGTCTGATGTAGGCTCCCTCCATCTTCTCAAAGTTACGTGCCATAATATCTTTGTCGTCGGCGAAGCCAAATAGCTGAACGGACTTATTGAAAATTGTACCACTCGTGCTAATCCCTGCTCTTCGTATTACCCCTCCCAAAGCGATATTGAATAGCAGACACGAAAGACCATCACCTTGCCGTAACCCTCTGCGGGTTTCGAAGGGACTCGAGAATGCCCCTGAAACTCGAACTACGCACATCACCCGATCCATCGTGTTCGTACATTAGCTGCCACAGCTGGTCCCGATCGATTGTATCATATGCGGCTTTGAAGTCGATGAATAGATGATGTGTGGGCACGTTGTATTCGCGGCATTTCTGCAGTACTTGGCGAATGGCGAACACCTGGTCCGTGGTGGAGCGTTCATCCATAAAACCCGCCTGGTACTGCCCCACGAACTCCCTTGCAATTGGTGCCTTGTAGGCGGCGTTCAGCAATGTGATTGCGCGGTAGTTGCTACAATCCAGCTTATCGCCCTTTTTGTAGATGGGACACACGACACCTTCCATCCACTCCTGCGGCAAAACATCCTCCTCCCAAATCTTGGTAATGACCCAGTGCAGCGATCTACCCACCGTGTTTTAATAGCTCTCCTGGTAGTTGGTATACCCCAGGGGCTTTGTTGTTCTTCAACCGGTCAATCTCCTCCTGGATTTCCTGGAGATCCGAAGCCGATAAAATAGTGTACTGCGCGTGTTCTCCCAGGTCCATCACCATACCGCCATCTTCGTCTGCCACATCGCCATTCAGGTGTTCTTCGTAGTGCTGCCGCCACCTTTGGATCACCTCACGCTCGTTCGTAAGAAGGTTCCCGTTTATGTCCTTACACATATCAGGCTGTGGCACGTGGCCCTTACGTGAACGGTTTAACTTCTCATAGAACTTTCGTGTGTTATTAGCGCGGTACAGTTGCTCCGTTTCTTCACGGTCTCGATCTTCCTGCTGGCGCTTTTTCCTCCGGAAAATCGAATTTTGTCTGTTCCGCGCCTGTTTATATCGTGCCTCGTTCGCCCTCGTGCGGTGTTGCAGCAATCTCGCCCATGCTGCATTCTTCTCTTCCACTAACTGCTCACATTCGCCGTCATACCAGTCGTTTCTCTGATCCGGGGCACCGTGCCTAGTGCAGCGGTTGCGGTGCTACCAATGGCGGATCGAATATCTCTCCAGCCATCTTCAAGAGACGCTGCGCCTAGCTGCTCTTCCGTTGGAAGTGCCACTTCCAGCTGCTGCGCGTATTCTTGGGCTAGTCTACCGTCTTGTAGCCGCCCAATGTTAAGCCGCGGCGTCCGGCTTCGACGCGTGTTGTACACCGTCGAGAGTTTTGAGCGCAGGCATACTGCAACGAGGTAGTGGTCGGATTCAATATTCGCACTGCGGTAAGTGCGGACATTCGTGATGTCGGAGAAGAATTTACCGTCGATTAGAACGTGATCGATTTGGTTTTCCGTTTCTTGGTTAGGTGATCTCCATGTGGCCTTGTGGATATTTTTGCGGGGAAAGAAGGTGCTTCGGACTACCATTCCGCGGGAGGCTGCGAAGTTTATGCATCGTTGGCCGTTGTCATTCGATACGGTGTGAAGACTATCCGGTCCGGTGACCGGTCTATACATTTCATGTCACCGATGACGATTTTGACGTCCCGCAGAGGGCATCCATCGTATGTCTGCTCCAGCTGAAGGCTGAACGATGCGATAGCTTAAATTCACATGACACGGAAACTCCTTCGAGACGGAATCGTTTGAGACTCAGTAAGTTGAATAAATCACAGATTTCTCGCCGAAATCTTCGAACACCATTGAGTTATAGCGATAAAAAGCTGCAACAGGACTATCATCTTATAAGGATATCCGAATATATACATTTGGTAAACGCTTATGTGAATAAATTAGGTTCCAGCTGCGGTTTGCAAGAAATGGAATGGGGTTTGTTTTGATTTGTTTTGACAGCCACGTGCTCGTTCACCAAGGTTTCCGATAGAATCATGTAAAATTAAGATATATTGAATTGAAATTTCAATGATTTTATCATTTACAACACAGAAACTTAAAATTATGGTCTGTTACACATTATGTTACCGAATTTTACATTCAATTGTGAATTCCGTCGTGCCTAATTTTCATAATATTTTACTGTGTGGACTATCATCTTTTAAATGGGCAAGATCCGATCACACATTTCCAGAATTCAGCGGCAGGAGAATTCACTCGGGTGTCGATTCACCATAGATCGACTAGAAGATCCAGCTGTGAAGAGATCGTTCGTTGAAGAATATGGAACTCAAGTAGTGGATGTTCTGGAAGGTGGCAGCGTAGAATAGAAGTGGGCGGCGAAGAATACTTTTATCGAAACCGGCGACATCAACTTGAATGAGCTGCGCACTCAGTGAATAGAATAGATTATAAATGTAACCCGACTGGAGATTGAGAAGCGAATAGAATCAAAGGCTGAGCAACGGGAAGAATCAGATGAGTAAAGTACGAGTCCCGTCTACGGTATGTATCTCTGTAAGTGGGAGTCGGGCGTTGCTGCAGACAGGACAGGCTGGCGTGGATGGACATCCTGGCCGATGAAGAAAAGATGGCTGCAACAACCGAAGATTATCGCCTCAATAACTCACTGACTTAGAAAGCTGAAATGCTGGTTCGATCACTTCGAACAGCTTCTTATAGTCTCAGCTGCGTTCTTCGAAAAGCAGCCATCCGATGCAGGAAATCCAAGGTCGGGCTCCAAGGTCGATCGGCAGTTGGCGGAAATGACCCTATGCTGTCTGTTTTGTCTGTCTGAATCACAAAGATCTGTTTGGCGCCCAGGGATGCAAGGGATTTTCAAATAGGGTCAAAGCTTTGTCTGACCTCATTCCTAGCCGTTGATGTGAGGCAAGGATGCATTTGCTCTGTTACTTCTCAGCGTAATCGAAGAGATCTTGGTGGGTGCGATTGACCGTGTCTGATATCATCAGATGACGGAATTGGGATTGACATGGAACCATGAGTCAGAAAAGCTGGGGCCACCTTCGCAAGTTTTCGAAATATATGGAGACCCAACCGGATTGATTCACGCACCAAAATTCGAATGTACTACTCTATCGTGAAGCGTGCTGTGATTAGGAATAGACAACACAGATGATGTCTAAAATCTCTCGGACTTACAGTGTCTAGCCAAAAAGCCTACAAATATCACTAACAATAGATGTTCGAAAACGTGGATGGAAATGGGTCGGCCATATATTGCAAGGTGCTTAGACGGAATCTGTAAGGATAGGATATAGAATATTTATGCCGATAGAGATATATGTTCGTATTTTTATTTAAAATACTCTTGGGGACACATTAATGATCTATAAATGATATATTTCGTATCAAGATAAAAACAGTAATGCAAAAATGTTCAAAACTTAAAAAAAAATAAAAAATCCAAAAAAAATTATTTTTTTTTCGCCCCCTCAATTTTTTGGGAAAGTTGAAGGGGGGGGGGGGGGGTGACATAAAATAAATTTAATATTTGTATCGGCCTTATCTGAAAATATCTTTATAAATTCTTTCGTAAATTATTTTAGGGATTCTTCTGAAAATTCCTTCATGAATTGTTGTAGGAATTTGCTAGGAAATTATTTAGGAAAGTATTTCAATAATTACTTTGAGAGTTTCTTCGAATTTTTTTGTAGAAATAACTTAAAAAACCTATGCATCCTATGCATCCATTTTTTTCATTTCCCTAATTCAAGAATTTTTAAAAATTAAGAAAATTCGAAAATTGTCTTAGGAATTTCTTTATGTTTTTTAGGAATTCTTTCGGAAATAATTTGAGAATTCCTTCAGAAATTTTCTTTTAAGGATTCTTTCGCTAATTCCTTGAGAAATTCCACCAGAAATTTATCTGGAAATTCTCTCGCAAATTACTACAGTAATTCCTTTAGCAATTATTTCAGGAATTTCAGAAACGAATTCCTCCAGACATTATTTTAGACTTACCTTCAGTATTTTCCTCGGAAACATTAAGGAAGAAACTCTTGGAATTACTTTGAGCCTTCTCTCATGAATTTCCTCTGCACTTTCTCCAGGAATTCCATCGAAAATTCAATGCAATTCAAATCAAGAGAGTAAATCCCATAGCCCAGAGAATCGCTCATGATTCAACACGCGAATTGCATTACGTGTGTTTTCACGTGTTATTCACTATCGAATGCATTGATTTAACTTTTTGTTGCACTGAACGGATTCGAAATCCACATGTGAAGCTAACAAATGCGTTGTTTGGATTTTAAGCCTTCCGGAGGCAAATAATTTCTCGTTGAGTGAAAAATTATGTGATTCTACCGAGAAATTGAATTGTGATGCGTTCTCGCAGCATCGCAAGCGAGTTAGCTCATGCATGAAGCATCGATGATTGAAATTTGATTATGATTCTACCAATACTACTTGGAGCCACGTCTAAGGGGATTACGGGCGATATTTTATATTTTTTCCGAATTTTTGTTGGAATTTTAAAACGAATTTCTGGATGAATTTTCGAATAAATTTTTGAAGGAATTTCCTTAGGAGAACCTGAAGGGATTACGAAAAATAATCTTTAATTGATTTTTTAAAGAAATTTCTTATGGAAAAAAATCACCAAGCTTCACCATTTATCAGTATTGGAAAAAGTTTTTTTTTCTTCGGGACAATTTTTGCGTAAATACTATTTCAATTTTGTGGAGCCCGTTACGTTGACATCGATCAGGTAGTTTGGTATTGCATGGAAAATGACGCCTCCAGAGAGCAACTATTAGATACCCTTGTGGCCCGAGGTAAACAACCCTTCCGGGAAGTAGGAGGTGTTTTGGGAGATCGCGATGTGCATGTGGTTTATGTGCAAGCCATCTATGCATTTCTTTGCTTGTCTGACATCAAAGTCTAATACTTGACTTTTGTTGTTTATCAGTTTTTTCCCTCTATGTTATTGTTCCGTGAAGCTATGGACATCCGGAAGATGCTCTCTGGAGAACCATTACCCGACCATGACGCTACGCCAAACCAGTCATGACGTCAAATACCGGGATGAGCAGCTGAAACCTAAACCCCATCCATTCTCAAATCAATCAAACCTTGATTCACTATGAGTATCTTGGTCTATGTTCCTTTCCTCAAACTAATCGTCATAACAAATAATCAAAATAACCGATATCAATCGTAAAAATCAAGATGAATCTCGGCTCCTTTAAATGTAATACTCGCCTGAGCCTGTCAAATAAATACAATAGTGAGAAAATCGAATTGAATTTGGTTGGTCACGTGCTCCAGCTTAACTCCGCCAGTGCAGAGCTCTGTTTTAGATACCGGACAGAGACTGTGGTGAGATGCGCCTACTTTGATGTCCAACTTCGGGCAGTAGTTCAGCAGCAACGCTTCCGGGTCCACACAGAGCCATGGGGCTTAGGCAATTGTTGTCATTTGGAGTATGTTTGTAAGAGTGATCTGGATCCAGGGGTTTCCGGATGCTCATCTTGTAGTTCCGGAACAGCTCTGCCAGGTAATTGTACAAGGCTTGTTTGTAGTTTAAGTTAACTGTATAATGTTCTGCTTTGGAGAAATTGATGCAAGCAATTTTTAGTTTGGGTGCATGCTTTTCCTGGGTGAAGGAATCCTGTAGGACGTCCTTAAGGACCAAAGCACATGTTGCCTAAATGCTGATATCCCGACTACTTTGTGTTGCCCTTTGATGTCGACTGATCAACCTTTCTCCCACCTGAGGATTTTAATTTTTTTTTGGAAGATTCTTTGAACACCTTTCTACCAATTTATCTGACTTACATCCGAAAGTTTACCACTTTGCCACACGTTGTTACGTTTGTGCAGCCGAGGGAAAGTCAACCACATTTCGCACCGCGAATAGCGCCAATGGGAGTTGAGCGAGTCCAATACGTTCGTTGACGGAGCAGCAAGAAAATTCCTTCGGTGCAAAAGTGGGGGAGGGTGTCCTTCTCTTTTTGTCAGGCGTATTGACCTTGGGTGGAAGTTACTTATTCCAACCACTCTTAGAAGCTCAGTGACGAAGCAGGAATCCAAATTGATGCGGTGCTTCCATTTGTTCGGAACTAATCTCGTAGTGTTTGTAATGGGACTGTGGTTCACGCGCGCCAGTGGTCATAGTAAGTGCGGTTTTGCACCAGTTGGCTGGAATTGTGTCAGGGTGGAAGCTTGATTATAAATAAAGAAAACGTTCGAACAATGATGAGCAGTATTCAGGATATTTTTTGCAAAATTACTGAAGTCTTACATGTTTAACACTGGAATACCTCATTAAAAACTTTTTCATGTTGTGCATGGCATCAGGAGACCGTATTACTTGTACTTCTAGTAACACAAAGCTACGAAAAAGTTCTCCCATTCTGTACAAAGCTTTTGTTTTTCCAAACCATGCAAACGTGAGTTCGTGTCTTATTATTTTGCATGTGATTCGCCTAGTCACAAAAGGTTTCAAATTCTGACCTCCTGTTCTGCCGCTATACAAACTACGGCCCTCGAATACGTTTTTCCACCCGGCCATTCAAAAGTTTCCCATTGACACGCTGCATGTTGTCTCACTAATAGTGGATGGGAAAGTTTGTCTAGCTGTGGAGTGGAATAACTTTTTTCCTCGAAATGACCTTATTGTGGTTAAGGAAAGCGACCGTCCGTAGTCAGTGTTGGTTTGGTGCAATTCCATGAAGTGCAGTTCCATGCAGCACAGCATCTTCATTCTATGCGGTACAGAGTTGCCAGAATGTTAATATCTTTAAATGTATGTGTTGGGTATTTTACTAAACAATGCAAATTTCTACAGATTTCTACCTCCCATAATTCATTGATCCTACTGGATCAGAACGTGCCTTTTCCTTGAGAATTACCAATACCATTCTACTTACAGCGGAACCTGTTGTAGCTATTGATCTTCTTCGTTTTACATTTTTCGCAATTGTGATTCGTTGTTACGTGTCAGATACACTGCAGTGCACTGATGGGACTTTAAATCGGGAAAATATAGAAAACGGATTACAATATGTATTAAAATTGTTTTACTAAAATTGTTATAATAACTCAAAACTCGATCGAAATTGAACATTTCAATCTTTTTTACAACGAGACAATTCAATTTAATTGACATCGCTGCCAATGTGGGCCCTCGACGAATTACGTTTCGGTTATTCCGGTATCAGTTTCCGTCGCCGTAAATACGGCAGTCGGCATGGGTAGAGAAAATATGAAAAGTCGAATTTACTGCAAGAACGGCGAAGTGCGTACGAGAAGCGGGTGGTTTTAGGTGGAAGGAAAGGGTGTTTGCCAACTAAAAAAAGGACTGCATTAACTTACGGAGCAGTTTATACTGAAGTGTGGATATTTTCATGGCAAAATGGTGCTACAAGTGAATGGAAATGAGGTTGCGCTTGGGGGTTTTCGCAGTACTCGCAGATTACTTGGGTGGTTCAATTTGATTATTTTTTTTTCTCTATTTTGAATTACGGCAATGAAACTTCAGCCGAGATTGGTTGGAAATTTTACTGCACAAAAGTTGACGCGAATGCACTTTGTAACGATTTAGCGAAACCTAATACGAGTCATGTTGAATTATTTATGGGGATTAGATAAATGGGCTGCAGTTTAGTTAGTCTGTCGTTTCGATATCGTCCTTCGTGATTTATACGCATGATCATTCACAAGCGAAACTGCATGGAATGGGAGAACTGAACCGTGGCAGGAAATGGAAGGAAATTGATTTCTATATACAAAGTGACACTGTTGGCAATGCGGGTGGGTGGCTGGGTCAATTTAGTAATTTGTAGCCTTCGGTGCTGGGTACTTATAGGATATGAATAGATTTATACGGCCTCTGACTGTATTGTTGATTGCGTCTGATTAAAGTGAAATATTTAATGAAATTGATTGTGTTTCTCAGTAATTCGAATTTTGTTGTTAAGTTCTGAGTAAAATAAACGACATGCTGCCTTTCGTTACTTAGCAGTAAAAAGTGTGGCTTTAAAGCTGGCCTTGCTGACGACGGATTGAATCTAAATAGTCCTCAAAAGAGAAAAATTGCACACTGGAAGTGCACCATAATTTGCAAACAAAAAAAAAGGAAATGTTGAGAAAATTTTATGCATTTGAGAGAAGTGGGACAGGATTCCCTGTCGAATGCAACTTATTGCGAGAAATTCGGTTAGGGAAAAGTGTCTGAAAAGCGGGCGAGACTTTTTTGCACACACACATACAGACATTACCTCAATTCGTGGAGCTGAGTTGATTGGTATATAACATTATAGGTCTCCGGGTCTTCCATAAAAAGTTTGTTTTGGGAGCGAACTTACAGCTTTTTGGTACACTTAGTGACGAGAAAGGCATAAAGTAGTGCAATGCAATTATAGAGGAAATAGAAGGATCTGTCATTGAACAGAAAAGGAACAAAAGTGCATTTGCTAGTGTTCAGACAAAATAACAAATCTTTATTTTTACGAATGAATCTCGATTTTTTTAAAATTTGTTCGGATAGTGAGATGATATTTTGTAAATTGTTTTCTAGTTTGAATTTGAAGCTCTTTATCTGAAAATTAGATCAAATGGTTTGCATGAATTTGAAAGTTTGACCACATCAATTTTCAAAAACATTAGATTTATTGATTTTTATATGGATTAAATTTGGATTGGATTGAATTTTGAATTCGATTTGGATTGGTTTTGAATTGGATTAGGATTGGATTAAGATTGGATTTGGATTGGATTTGTATTGGATTTGGAATGGATTTGGATTGGATTTGGATTGAATTTGGATTGGTTTTGGATTGGATTTGGATTGGATTTGGATTGAATTTGGGTTGGATTTGGATTGGATTTGGATTGGATTTGGATTGAATTTAGGTCGGATTTGTATTGGATTTGGATTGGTTTTGAATTGGATTTGGATTGAATTTGGATTGGATTTGGATTGGATTTGGATTGGATTTGGATTGGATTTGGATTGAATTTGGGTTGGATTTGGGTTGGATTTGGATTGGATTTGGATTGGATTTGGATTGAATTAGGGTTAGATTTGGATTGGATTTGGATTGGTTTTGAATTGGATTTGGATTGAATTTGGACTTAGATTGAATTCAGATTTGATTTGGATTGAATTTGGATTCGATTTGGATTGGATTTGGATGGGATTTGAATTGGATAGGATTGGGATTGGATTTGGATTGGATTTGGATTGAATTTGGATTGGATTTGGATTGGATGTGGATTGGATTGGATTTGGACTGGATTTAGATTGGATTGGGATTGGATTTGAGTTGGATGTGGATTGGATTCGGATTGGGATTGGATTTGGATTGGGATTGGATTGGGATTGGATTTGGAATGAATTTGGATTGGATTTGGATTGGATTCAGATTGGGATTGGGATTGGATTTGGATTGGGATTGGGATTGGATTGGGATTGGATTCACAGTTCGAACGAAACTTGTAAATTTCCGTTCAAGTAGATGTAACAAATTGACCTCCGTGTTAAGCAACGTAAGGTTATAGGTTATTTTAAATTTACACGTGCTGTAATTTACGAGTTTATATTTTTATATGAAAAAAAAAATGCGACCAACATGGGAATCGAACTACAATCCACAGAGTGAGAGGCCACCTCGTTAGCCACTTGTGCATTTCAACTTCTTGAAAGCGAGCCGACCAAAGAGTATCAAGTTAAGCGTTCTGTCGATTTGATTATTCTTCATCAGACTGAAGTTATCGTTTAAATTTACATGACACGGAAACTTCTTCGAGACGCGAATGTTTGAGACTCGAGTATACTGAATACATCACAGATTTCTCGAAGTGATGTTATAGAATCATTGAGTAACAGCGATGAAATGCTGCGTTATGAGGGCCACTTTGTACAAACATTCGAATATTTCAATTTGATTGATGCTTATATGAATAAAATAAGCGCCAGCTGCGGTTTGCATGAAATGGAACGAGTTTTGTTTTGGTTTGTTTTGAAAGCCACGTTCTCGCACAACAAGGTTTCCGTTTGACGCATGTAAAATTAAGTCATGTTGAATGGAACTATCGACGATTTTATCGTTTACATCACAGAAATTGAAAATTATGATCTAGTACACATTCTGTTACCAAATTTTACATTCAGTAAGGATTTCCGTCGTGGCTAATTTTCAGAATATTTTACTGTGTTTGGAATGAATTTGGATTGGATTTTGATTGGATTTGGGTTGGATTTGGATTGGATTTGGGTTGGATTTAGATTGGATTTGGATTGGATTTGGATTGGATTGAGATTGGATTTGGATTGGATTTGGATTGGATTTTGGTTGGATTTGGGTTGGATTTGGATTGGATTTAGATTGGATTTAGATTGGATTTAAAATGGATTTGGATTGGATTTGGATTGAAATGAGATTGGATTTGGATTGGATTGGGATTGGATTTGGATTGGATATGGATTGGATTTGGATTTGGATTGGATTTGGATTGGATTTGGATTTAATTGAGATTGGATTGGGATTGGATTTGGATTGGATTTGGATTGGATATGGATTGGATTTGGATTTGGATTGGATTTGGATTGGATTTGGATTGAATTTGGATTTAATTGAGATTGGATTGGGATTGGATTTGGATTGGATTTTAATTGGATTTGGATTGGATTTGGATTGGATTTGGATTGGATTTGGATTGGATTTGGATTGGATTTGGATTGGATTTGGATTGGATTTGGATTGGATTTGGATTGAATTTGGATTGGATTTGGATTCGCATTTGGATTGGATTTGGGTTGGATTTGGATTGGATTTGGGTTGGATTTGGATTGAGATAGGATTGGGATTGGATTTGGATTGGATTTGGATTGGATTCGGATTGGATTGTGATTGATATTGTGATTGAGATTGAGATTGGATTGGGATTGGATTTGGATTTGGATTGGATTTGGGTTGGATTTGGATGGGATTTGGATTGGATTCAGATTTGGATTGGATTCGGATTGGATTTGGATTGGATTTGAATTGGATTTGGATTGGGATTGGATTTGGATTGGATTTGGATTGGATTCGGATTGGATTGTGATTGGATTGGATTTGGATTGGATTTGGATTGGATTTGGATTAGATTTGGATTGGATTTGAATTGAGATAGGATTGGATTTGGATTGGATTTGGATTGGATTCGGATTGGATTCGGATTGGATTAGGATTGATATTGTGATTGAGATTGGATTGGGTTTGGATTTGGATTTGGATTGGATTTGTTTTGGATTTGGATTGAAATGAGATTGGATTGGGATTGGATTGAGATTGGATTTGGATTTGGATTGGATTTGGATTGGATTTGGATTGGATTTGGATTGGATTTGGATTGGATTTGGATTGGATTTGGATTGGATTTGGATTTAATTGAGGTTGGATTGGGATTGGATTTGGATTGGATATGAATTGGATTTGGATTTGGATTGGATTTGGATTGGATTTGGATTGAATTTGGATTGGGATTGGTTTTAATTGGTTTGGATTGGTTGAAGATTGGTTTGGATTGGTTTGGATTGGTTTGGGTTGGTTTGGATTGGTTTGGATTGGTTTGGATTGAATTTGGATTGGTTTGAATTCGGTTTGGATTGGTTGGGTTGGTTGGATTAGATTTGGATTGGTTTGGATTGAGATAGGATTGGGATTGGTTTGGATTGGTTTGGATTGGTTCGGATTGGTTGTGATTGATGTTGTGATTGAGATTGAGTTGGATTGGGTTTGGTTTGGTTTGGATTGGTTTGGGTTGGTTTGGATGGGGTTTGGTTGGATTCAGATTTGGATTGGTTCGGATTGGTTTGGATTGGTTTGGTTGGTTTGGTTGGGATTGGTTTGGATTGGTTGGATTGGTTTGGATTGGTTGTGATTGGATTGGTTTGGATTGGATTGGTTTGGATTGGTTTGGTTGGTTTGGATTGGTTTGGATTGGTTTGGTTGGTTTGGATTGGTTTGGTTGGTTTGGATTGGTTTGGATTGGTTTGGATTGGTTTGGTTGGTTTGGATTGGTTTGGATTGGTTTGGATTGGTTTGGATTGGTTTGGTTGGTTTGGATTGGATTTGGATTGGATTTGGATTGGATTTGGATTGGATTTGGATTGGATTTGGATTTGGATTGGATTGGATTTGGATTGGATTTGGATTCGGATTGGGACTGGATTTGTATTGAATTTGGATTGGATTCGGATTGGATTGTGATTGGGATTATGATTGAGATTGAGATTGGATTGGGTTTGGATTGGATTTGGATTTAGATTGGATTTGGATTGGATTTGGATTGGATTTGGATTGGATTTGGATTGGATTTGGATTGGATTTGGATTGGATTTGGATTGGATTTGGATTGGATTTGGATTGGATTGGATTGGTTTGGATTGGTTGGGATTGGTTTGGATTGGTTTGGTTTGGTTCGGATTGGGACTGGTTTGTGTTGGTTTGGATTGGTTCGGATTGGTTTGGATTGGATTGGTTTGCGTTGGATTGGTTTGCATTGGTTTGCGTTGGATTGGTTTGCGTTGGATTGGTTTGCGTTGGATTGGTTGGTTTGGATTGGATTGGTTTGGAATGGTTTGGATTGGTTTGGATTGGTTTGGATTGGATTGGTTTGGATTGGATTGGTTTGGATTGGTTTGGATTGGTTTGGTTGGTTTGGATTGGTTTGGATTGGTTTGGATTGGTTTGGTTGGTTTGGATTGGTTTGGATTGGTTTGGTTGGTTTGGATTGGATGTGGATTGGTTTGGATTGGTTTGGGTTTGGTTTGGATTGGTTTGGATTGGTTTGGGTTGGTTTGGTTGGTTTGGATTGGTTTGGATTGGTTTGGATTGGTTTGGATTGGTTTGGTTGGTTTGGATTGGTTTGGATTGGTTTGGATTGGTTTGGATTGGTTTGGATTGGTTTGGATTGGTTTGGTTGGTTTGGTTGGTTTGGATTGGTTTGGATTGGTTTGGATTGGTTTGGATTGGTTTGGTTGGTTTGGATTGGTTTGGTTGGTTTGGATTGGTTTGGATTGGTTTGGTTGGTTTGGATTGGTTTGGATTGGTTTGGATTGGTTTGGATTGGTTTGGATTGGTTTGGTTGGTTTGGATTGGTTTGGTTGGTTTGGATTGGTTTGGTTGGTTTGGATTGGTTTGGTTTTGTTTGGATTGGATGTGGATTGGTTTGGATTGGTTTGGATTGGTTTGGATTGGTTTGGATTGGTTTGGATTGGTTTGGATTGGTTTGGATTGGTTTGGATTGGTTTGGTTGGTTTGGATTGGTTTGGATTGGTTTGGATTGGTTTGGATTGGTTTGGATTGGTTTGGATTGGTTTGGTTGGTTTGGATTGGTTTGGATTGGTTTGGATTGGTTTGGTTTGGATTGGTTTGGTTGGTTTGGTTGGTTTGGTTGGATTGGGTTGGTTTGGATTGGTTTGGATTGGATTGGGGTTGGTTTGGTTGGTTTGGTTGGTTTGGATTGGTTTGGTTGGTTTGGTTGGTTTGGATTGGATTGGTTTGGATTGGTTTGGATTGGTTTGGATTGGTTTGGATTGGTTTGGATTGGTTTGGATTGGTTTGGATTGGTTTGGATTGGTTTGGATTGGTTTGGATTGGTTTGGATTGGTTTGGATTGGTTTGGATTGGTTTGGTTGGTTTGGTTTGGTTGGTTTGGATTGGTTTGGATTGGTTTGGTTTGGTTGGTTTGGATTGGTTTGGTTGGTTTGGATTGGTTTGGATTGGTTTGGGTTGGTTTGGATTGGTTTGGATTGGTTTGGTTGGTTTGGATTGGTTTGGTTGGTTTGGATTGGTTTGGATTGGTTTGGTTGGTTTGGTTGGTTTGGATTGGTTTGGATTGGTTTGGATTGGTTTGGATTGGTTTGGATTGGTTTGGATTGGTTTGGATTGGTTTGGATTGGTTTGGATTGGTTTGGATTGGTTTTGGATTGGTTTGGATTGGTTTGGATTGGTTTGGATTGGTTTGGATTGGTTTGGATTGGTTTGGATTGGTTTGGATTGGTTTGGATTGGTTTGGATTGGTTTGGATTGGTTGGTTTGGATTGGATTCGGATTGGTTGTGATTGGTTGGTTTGGATTGGTTTGGTTGGGATTGGGTTGGATTGGGATTGGTTTGGATGGTTTGGTTGGTTTGGGTTGGTTTGGATTGGTTTGGTTGGTTTGGATTGGTTTTGATTGGTTTGGATTGGTTGGGATTGGTTTGGATTGGTTTGGATTGGTTCGGATTGGTTTGGATTGGTTGGGATTGGTTTTGGATTGGCTTTGGCTTGGTTATGGATTGGTTTGGATTGGATCTGGATTGGTTTGGATTGGTTTGGATTGGTTTTCGTTGGTTTGGATTGGTTTGGTTTGGTTGAGTTGGTTGGGATTGGTTTGGATTGGTTTGGATTGGATTGGGTTGGTTTGGATTGGTTTGGATTGGTTTGGATTGGTTTGGATTGGTTTGGATTGGTTTGGTTTGGATTGGATTAGGTTGGTTTGGATTGGTTTGGTTGGTTTGGATTGGTTTGGATTGGTTTGGATTGGTTTGGATTGGTTTGTGTTGGTTTGGATTGGTTTGGGTTTAGTTGAGTTGGTTGGGATTGGGTTTGGATTGGTTTGGATTGGTTGGGATTGGTTTGAATTGGTTTGGATTGGTTTGGTTGGTTTGGATTGGTTTGGATTGGTTTAAATTGGTTTGGTTGGTTTAAATTGGTTTGGATTGGTTGGATTGGTTTGGTTGGTTTGGATCGGTTTGGATTGGTTTGGATTGGTTTGGATTGGTTTGGATTGGTTTGGATTGGTTTGGATTGGTTTGGTTGGTTTGGTTGGTTTGGTTGGTTTGGATTGGTTTGGTTGGTTTGGATTGGTTTGGATTGGTTTGGATTGGTTTGGATTGGTTTGGATTGGTTTGGATTGGTTTGGATTGGTTTGGTTGGTTTGGATTGGTTTGGATTGGTTTGGTTGGTTTGGATTGGTTTGGATTGGTTTGGATTGGTTTGGATTGGTTTGGATTGGTTTGGATTGGTTTGGATTGGTTTGGATTGGTTTGGATTGGTTTGGATTGGTTTGGATTGGTTTGGATTGGTTTGGATTGGATTTGGATTGGTTTGGATTGGTTTGGATTGGATTGTGATTGAGTTGGTTTGAATTGGTTTGGATTGGGATTGGGATTGGTTGGGATTGGTTTGGAATGAATTTGGATTGGTTGGGTTGGTTTGGTTGGTTTGGATTGGTTGGATTGGTTTGATTGGTTTGGATTGGATTGGGATTGGTTTGGATTGGTTTGGATTGGATTCGGATTGGTTTGGATTGGATTGGGATTGGTTTGGATTGGCTTTGGCTTGGTTTGGATTGGTTTGGATTGGATCTGGATTGGTTTGGATTGGTTTGGTTGGTTTGATTGGTTTGGATTGGTTTGGTTTAATTGAGTTGGTTGGGTTGGTTTGGATTGGATTGGGATTGGTTTGGATTGGTTGGTTTGGTTGGTTTGGATTGGTTTGGATTGGTTTGGATTGGTTTGGATTGGTTTGGTTGGTTTGGATTGGTTTGGTTGGTTTGGATTGGTTTGGTTGGTTTGGATTGGTTTGGATTGGTTTGGTTGGTTTGGATTGGTTTGGATTGGTTTGGGTTGGTTTGGTTGGTTGGTTTGGATTGGTTTGGATTGGTTTGGATTGGTTTGGATTGGTTTGGATTGGTTTGGTTGGTTCGGTTGGTTGTGATTGAGATTGGATTGGGATTGGTTTGGGATTGGATTTGGATTGGATTGGGATTGGATTTGGATTGGATTGGGATTGGATTTGGATTGGATTGGGATTGGATTCGGATTGGATTTGGATTGGATTGAGATTGGATTGGGATTGGATTTGGATTGGATTTGGATTGGATTTGGATTGGATGGAGATTGGATTGGGATTGGAGTTGGATTGGATTTGGATTGGATTGGGATTGGATTGGGATTGGATTTGGTTTGAATTTAGATTGGATTCGGATTGGATTGTGACTGAGATTGGATTGGATTTGGATTGAATTTGGATTGGATTCGGATTGGGATTGGATTTGGAATGAATTTGGATTTGATTTGGGTTGGATTTTGGTTGGATTTTGTTTGGATTTGGATTGGATTTGGATTGGATTTAGATTGGATTTGGATTGGATTGGATTTGGATTGGATTTGGATTGGATTTGGATTGGATTTGGATTGGATTGGGATTGGGTTTGGTTGGTTTGGATTGGTTTGGATTGGATTGAGTTGGATTGGGATTGGTTTGGTTTGGTTGTGATAAAGATTGGTTGGGATTGGTTTGGATTGGTTCGGTTTGATTGGTTTGGATTGGGATTGGGATTGGATTGGGATTGGTTTGGAATGGTTTGGATTGGTTGGATTGGTTTGGTTGGATTTGGATTGGTTTGGATTGGATTTGGGTTGGTTTGATTGGATTGGGATTGGTTTAGATTGGATTAGGTTTGATTTGGATTGGTTTGGATTGGTTTGGGTTGGATTGGGATTGGTTTGGATTGGATCTGGATTGGTTTAGATTGGTTTGGAATGGTTTGGATTGGATTGGGATTGGTTTGGATTGGTTTGGATTGGTTTGGATTGGTTTGGATTGGTTGGGGTTGGTTTGGATTGGTTTGGTTGGTTCGGATTGGTTGTGATTGGATTTGATTGGATTTGGATTGGATTTGGATTGGGATTGGATTTGGATTGGGATTGGGATTGGATTGGGATTGGATTTGGAATTAATTTGGATTGGATTTGGATTGGATTTTGGTTGGATTTGGGTTAGATTTGGATTGGATTTGGGTTGGATTTAGATTGGATTTGGATTGGATTTGGATTGGATTGGGATTTGATTTGGATTGGATTTGGATTGGATTTGGGTTGGATTGGGATTGGATCTGGGTTGAATTTAGATTAGATTTTGAATGGATTTGGATTGGATTTGGTTTTAATTGAGATTGGATTTGGATTGGATTTGGATTGGATTTGGATTGGATTTGGATTGGATTGGATTGGATTTGGATTGGATTTGGATTGGATTTGAATTTGGATTTGGATTTGGATTTGGATTTGGATTGGATTTAGATTGGATTTGGATTGGATTTGGATTGGTTTTGGATTGGATTTGGATTGGATTTGGATTGGATTTGGATTGGATTTGGATTGGATTTGGATTGGATTTGGATTGGATTTGGATTGGATTAGAACTGGATTTAGATAGGATTTGGATAGGTTTGGTTTTGAATTTGATTTAGGATTGTATTTGGATAAGATTTGGATTTTGATTAGTTTTCGATGGGATTAGGAATGTTATTGGATATAATTTGTATAGGATTTTGGTGGGATTTGGTTTGGGTTCGGATTGGATTTGGATTGGTTCTGGATGACAGTTGGATTATATTTGGATTGGATTTGAATTTAGATTGGATTTGGATTTATAATGGATTTGGTTTGGATTTGGATTGAATTTGGAATGGATTTGGATTGTATTATGAGATGCGTTTGGATTGGATTTAGAATGAATTTGAATTGGTTTTGAATGGGATTTGGATTAAGTTTAGATTAGGTTCTTTTTTGCTTTTGGATTGAATTCGGATTGGATTTGAATTTGATTTTTATTTGACTTGTATTGGTTTTGTATAAATGTGGCTTGGATTTGGATTGTATTTGGGATGAACTTGTATTGGATTTAGATTTCAATGGGATTCGGATTGGATTGGAACTGGGTTTGGATTGGTTTTGGATTGGGTTTGTTTTGGATTTGGATCGGACTTGAATATGATTTGGATTGATTGGACTTGATTGATTTGATTTGGATTAGAATTTATTGGAATTGAATTGTATTTGGACTCGTTTGGGATTGGTTTTGGTTCAGCTTTGGATTAGATTTGGATTGGTTTCTGAGTTGATTTGGATTGTATTTGATTCGGATTTCTGGTTGGATTTGGATCGGATTTGAATTGATTGGATTTGGTTTTGATGTGGATTGGATTTGTTTGCTTGGATTTGGATTGTATTTGTTTTAAATTACAGTGCTTTGTGATTAAAATAGAAATATTGGTTCAAAATCTTTCAATCAGAATATATTAGTGGTTGACGGGTAAATTTGGTAGTGGTTGACGGGTTTCGAATCAAGTAGAGGTTTGTTGCATCTTTAATTTTATTTTATTTTTGTATTTTCACCCGAATTCTTGTTCACGGACAAACGATTGTGTCGAGCAAATTCGATTTCTTCGAATTATTTTTCCATTTATTTTGCTGGCGTTAACGAGTGTATCATTTTTTGTTCCAAAGAGTATTCGAATATTAACAAGTATATTTTTTTGTTACACTTCTAGGCCTATAGTGGAGACCAAATTTGACAACTGATGTATAAATTCTGTTTGATGCAAAGAGGAATGAACAGAAAATTCGACTGTTTTTCAAGCCAGTAGTACACGCTCTTTCATAATGACAAATATCTGTCAAGTTAAACCAGACAACTATCAATCATGGATATCGAACAAAAATGTAGTGATAGCTTTATTTTTATGTTTTTATTATCAGTTTCATTCTTCTACTTCGTTATGCAAAAAACTATAAAAAACTTCAGTGAATGAAAAACAGCACATCAATTACCACAAGCACCGTCAATATCCATAGCAAGTTAAATCTATGCCTGAATGAAATGAACAAACGTCACATATTCTGAATGTCGGATGTCCCACGCTTTCACCATGGTGACAAGCCGACAGAACTCACAATAGCAACAGCCAGCCGGTACAGCATAGGGTTCAGTCCATCACCAGCAATGCAGCAAAAACGTCTGTGGTCCGGCCTTCTATAACTTTCGTCCGGGGAAACAATTCTGTACCATTCATTCCGGCGTGTGCAGTGCACGGCTCCTCTCTGCTTCGTGGAACTAGCTATGCATGCGTCAAATTCCACTGTCAACCGATTGATTGCATTGCACCATCCGAGCCACTTCATCCAATCAACTACCGCCTAGACACTGCAGTGTGCACTGGATCCAAACATTCCGGGGGTACGGAAATAAACCCGCTGAAATGTTCGTTTCTTTTTTACTTTGTTCTCCAAATTTTTCAAATGTTCAATGAATATAATGAAGCGCCCGCACATTCCTGGGAGTTTTCGGATTGACGTATCGCTTACCAGTTGCGGTGACGAATGGTTCGATATCACGTGCAAAAAGCTCATAAAAGCGTTACTGGATTTCGATCTGACCATTAAAGAAGTGGGACGTGACCGGATTAGCAGAGGACTGTTTGTAGCCGAATTGTCGATCTCAATTGATCCATTGATGGAACGAAGGTCACCTGTACACGTGTAGTTTGTTCAAACAGCCCATCGGATAGTTATGTACAGATTGACTGATTCACTTGATTATGTTACTACGTGGAATATTAATTTATTTAAATATATCCGGTACCAGTTTATTTTTTTTTTGTACTTTAATTTAATCTTGGCTGCCACCCTTTTTTGAGAATCGACAACAATGAATTAGTCGATGATCATTCTACTTATTAACCATTTCAGACCGATTTTTTCTAAGCGGTATTACTCAGTAAATTTGATATGTTCCATTTGTTTTCGTGATTAATAATGGAGGAATGACAAAACAAGTTGAAACATATTTTTTCGGGGTGTAGTAGATCATCCAAACTGCCCTTGAACCCAGAACTTGCGCTCTACAGTTATCATGAGAGCTTTATTCGTCACTTTAAGCTTATTTAACCATATCCATAACATATTCCTAACGATCAAGAGACATGGTCAGATGGTTTTGGGATATCCTGGGTTATCGAAACCGTCCTAGAGTCCAGATCTTGAGATCTACAGTCACAGCAGTAGATTTTCCAGGTAACCGTAAGCATTTAAAAAATCCGTTCGTACGACTATAACGCTGTCACAGTGCAAACATGCTCTATACTTTATACTGGGTTTTAGTCATTTAAAGCTCCAATATATCGGCACCGACATTTCAAGAGGGCGAAACTGCTTTTGTAAATATGGATTAATTTGAGCCCACTCACGCAATCCAGCACCATTAAATTAAAGAAGAGGGTTCACTGCTTTCACCAATGGTGTTGGGTTGCGTGGGTGGGCTCAAATTAGTTCACTAGCGACATGAGAAGCTCTTGTTTGCAAAAGCAGTTTTGCCCTTTTGAAATGTTGGTACCAATATATTCAACTGTAATAATCACATACATTTATAGCCTTTTTGAGAAAATATTTCAGTAACTGTAGATTTGCCCAGCCAGGTAGTACGCGCAACATCTTCTAAAAAGCACTTTGTTTTTTTTTAAGTTTCATTCAAGGCATTGACAAAACATCAAAGCTCAAAAAAGTTGCATGAAGATGTAAAAAATATTCGAATTCGGTTCAGTGGTGCAATTCAACACGTTTTTGACAGTTGGAAATAAACAACCAAAGAATGGTGCACTGTACGCTCCATGCATGGAACAAAAGCGTTAAGTTGCATTTTATGTATACGGATATATAAGGTACACATATATGGGCCACTTTGTAACAATAATTAGTCACTCCAATTTGCATGTTGGTTTAATGGAAATGACTCATATTGGTGTGTGACCCATGATTGTGGGGTCAGTGTACCACGTGACATTATTTTGTCTTTTCAAATTAAATTGTTTGTATAAACTGAGTTACAGAAAAGTTGAGAGAATCTTCATGTTTGATTTAGCATCACTCAACGTTTTGACAACTCACAATTCATTCCGGTGATGGTGCAATCAAGTAACAGGAAACCCGAGTACACCCGATTATTTTTTTACACGGGGGATGCGTTCCGTGTAAAACAAGTTTTCAGTTCAAAATTCAAAAATAAGTGTAAAAAAAGGCCGTGTAAAAAAAAATCCGTGTAAAAAAAATCCGTGTAAAAAAGGAATCGGGTGTACGAAACTTTAGAATCGTCTGGTTTTTATGCTAAGTTAACATGCAGAGCAGACCATTCGAAGTGTTGAATGGTGCTGTGGTAGAAGAAAGGACTATCAATCACAATCACAAGATCCATTGTTTGAATCCAGTTTTGTATTTTTGTTTTACTTTTATTCTTCGGCAGTTTTTTGCAACATTATTGCGATTTTACTGCTTTCAAAGGATGATTCTATAGGCTTTTTAGATTGCAAGAGAGCTATATTTGATTGCTTATTCTTGAATTTTGCAGCATAGTGAATTGTTCAGTAGTGAAAAAAGTTGTGCTGCTTGGGTGTAGTCCCGAATAAAAGTATTGTTTTGATGAGCCAGAATATCCAAACAAAACTATCATACGATGTCATAAGACGAGTTTGACAATCCCATTGAATTCCACTAAAAAGCTCAAAATAATTATCTTACGATGTCTGTAGATTTCCAGGAGATGCAATTGATATAGTGAAGTACGTATCAAAAGTTTTAATAATGAAAAAACACTGTTGATTACACCCCATGGATAGTTTAGAAGACCCAGAACACCTAATCTATCTAACGATGTTCACTGACCCCACATATATGGGTAACTTTGTAACAATAATTAGTCATTCCATTTTGCATGTTGGTCATACGAGAATAACTCATATTGGCGGGTGACCCATGATTGTGGGGTCAGTTATACTTCCAGGAGATGTAATGGGTGTGGTTGAACACGTATCAAAATTTTGTGTAAGGAAAAAAGCAACTGTCAACTGTTGATTGCAAGCCCCAAACTCAATAAAAGTTTGGACAATCCAAAATATTAGAAAACTATCTTACAATGGTGGGTTGACATCAAGGAAGGAGCGCCCAACAGAGCTCTGGTCCCCACAAGTTCCTATCTCACGCTTCCACGGGTCGTCCGATGACAAAAGACCGCCAGCTAAGGGTTGCGTACTTAGCTGGTAGTGCAGCCTGGGCACTGTTGTCCTTCTGACATCAGCTAGAGTGAGAAGGTACGCCTCGAGCGTCTGTTCACCAGGAGGTACGGCTCAATCAGCGTCTGCCTGGTACCCAGCGGCTGATTAACGAAATGCTGTATCGCGTCAGCTATACCTAAGGTGGCAGCCAGTGTTGTAAAATGTCATTTGCATTCGTCTGTATAATTTTTCCAGAACTTTTTTCAGAAGTAAGCTATTGATTATTGATGTATGACGAACTTATAGTGCTTAAATGTGCCTACAACTTTGGAGAGTTTTCAGTCTCCAGCCTTAGATGTTATATTTAGAGCAATGTACCCTGGAACAAAAATATAGCCCTACTCAAGCGTTATGAGTACAGCTAAAATTATTATGTGAATTTTACTTCTGAAGAAAGTTATTAGCAAATTAGTCAAATGACATGCAGATGACATTTTACAAGCCTGGTAGCCCCATCATCGCGATGTAGGTAACGCGACCCCGGTAAGGTAGCTTACTGAAGCCTCTCAAATACCACGAAAAATGGAGATAGAAGAAAAAGAGAACGTTATTTTTGGCAACCGACCCGGCAACGAAATAAGGACTATGATTGGAAACTCGGTACCTGGAATGTCAGGACCCTAAATGAACCTGGACGAGTGAGCCTTCTGGCTCGCGAACTGCAGAAGGTTGGAGTGAACGTGGCCGCTATTCAAGAAGTCCGATGGCCCAGATCCGGAGAACGTGAATTCCGAGCCGTGGACCCCACGACCAACACTGCATTCAAGTATAACATCTATCACAGCGGCGGCAGAAAAGCAGAGCATGGAGTTGGTTTCGTAGTGATGGGCAAGCAGATGAAGCGAGTGATGTGGTGGAAACCCATTAGCGAACGAATCTGTGTGTTGAGGATACGGGGCAAATTCTTCAATTACAGCCTAATCAACGTTTACGCACTGACAAACGATAAATCCGACGACGTGAAGGACACGTTTTATGAATGTCTTGATAAAGCCTATGGAGAGTGCCCAAAGCATGACGTGAAAATTGTTATCGGAGACGCTAACGCTCAGGTCGGTAGAGAGGACTTTTTCCGTCCATAATCGGTAGGGAGAGCCTTCACTCCGCTACCAATGACAACGGCCTACGGCTAGTAAATTTTGCTCTGATCACTACCTCGTTGTCAGTAAAATTCGATCACGGTTGTCAACTGTATCGAACGAAAGATCACAGCGAACGATGCGTTACAATATCCATCGATTGTCGGAGTATCGGCTGAGTATCGCCAGAAGCTCGACGAACGGATAAGTCCAATCAACGTTAGCGACAACATCAACGATCTATGGGAGTCGATCCATGGAGCGGTGAGCACAACAGCACGAGAAGTGGTAGGCACTGCACAGAGGCGACCCAGGACGGGTTGGTTCGATGTGGAGTGTCAGAGAGTGACAGACGAGAAGAACGTTGCCAGATCGAATAGAGATCGGTACAAGGAAGCAAGAGCAGCCGAAAAACGAACCCACCGCAGGAAGAAAAAAGAGTACGAAGAACAAGTTATTAGTGAGACGCAGGAAAAAATGGAGCAGAACGATATGCGGAGGTTTTATGAGTCTGTCAATGGCGTGCGGAGAAAGACAGCGCCATCTCCCGTCATGTGCAACGACCAACAAGGGAATTTGCTGACAGATAAAACTGAAGTGGCTGCCAGGTGGAAGCAACACTTCGAGACTTTGTTGAATGGAGGAAGTGACGGGGCATCGGTGAACAGAATAAATATTAGCGACGATGGACAAGCTGTGGAATCACCTATACTAGAAGAGGTTAAAAAAGCTGTTAAAGAACAGAAAAACAATAAGGCTGCGGGGAAGAACCAGGGGTGGCATTGCGCATCTCGCTTCGAACGTAATTCTATCGAGTCGAACATGTTTGGCATTACGGCTTTCGATTCGATCTCGAAAACGACTCATCCTTCGAGTATGCTCGAGGAGGTACAAGAATAACGAGATGTTTTGGCATTATAGTAACTCGTTAGCACACTGAGAAACGACTCAAGTCGATTGAAAAACACTCGTCACCTTTATAGCTTTCGAATGTTGTTCGAGTGTCATTTCTTGCTAAAAGTTTTTATTATATTTGTTATTATTTCTCTACGGGAAGAGAATAAATGTCTCATTATTGTATCTTGAAGGAAAGAATGTCATTAGTATACCTACTTTTATAGTTTCCAGACAATGTGCAATATCTAATTATCCCGAAATCCGCGTAAAAACGACTCTAACTAAAATCGATTTTTTTTGCATTTTATGCGTATTTTTTGGCGATTTCGATATACCGCGTGAAAAATCTGCGTAAAAACGTGTATATTCTAAAACCTACGTAAAAATAGTTGAGTTAAATAATAAAACGCGCAAGAGATGACCCAAGTGCATTTAACTAAAACACATGGAAACATCAAAGTAATTTATTACCGAAACCTTCTTTAGCTTTAAATTATTTAGCTCAACATTGGATCTTTAATAAGAAAATTATTTTGAGCTTTAAGTCGATTCAAGTACAAGACACTGAAGACGGCCTTACTGTTGAGGTCGAAATACGTATCTGTCAAGATACAATTAAGTGGTGGAATTCAATGGGATTGTATAAACTCGTCTTATGACAAGTGATAAAACTTATAATTTGTGTCGTAACAATATCTCAATTTACAAAACATATCGTATCGGCATAATGTTTTAATCGGTTGCAACTGCTCAATAAATAATATTGCTTTTTATAGTCATTGAGCACAATTTGCTTGTTTATAAATTAACTGCCAATTCATGCCCTCAAGGATGCCTTTCCAACAGGCAACATGCTACACGCAGATGAAATTACTCTCTGTTTACTCACATTCGCCATGCGCTGAAGGTTGTCTCTCCAGCGGGCGGCATACAAAACACGGAGACAGCTATCTCTTATTCTCTCTGTTTACATTTCGTTTGACAGAACATATTCGATTGAGCTAGTACAGCACCATTCGAAATCTTGTACTGCGACTGAATGAAGTCGAACGAAATACATAATGCCGCAATTTCTTCGAAACGAATGCAAAAATGTACGAATCGAGTGATTCGGTTCGAGATGCGCAATGCCAACCCAGCTCTCGGCTGAACTTCTAAAACACGGCAGTGAGCAGCTTTATGAAGTTCTGCACCATATTATGTCAAAAATATGGGAAGACGAGGAAATGCCTGCTAGCTGGTTGGACGGCCTCATTTGCCCTCTCTTTAAGAAAGGGCACAGACTGGAGTGCACCAATTACCGAGGAATAACCCTCCTTAATTCGGCGTACAAAATTATGTCCCGTATTCTGTTCAACAGATTGAGACCGCTTGAAGAGTCCTTCGTCGGCGAAGGTTTTCGTGAGGGCCGATCAACGACGGATCAAATGTTTACCCTGAGACAAATCCTTGATAAATTCCGGGAGTACAACTTGCAGACACATCATCTGTTTATTGATTTCAAGGCGGCGTACGATTCAGTGAAACGGAATGAATTATGGCAAATTATGCTTGAACATGGTTTTCCGGCGAAACTGATACGGCTGATTCATATAACGTTGGACGGATCGAAATCAAGTGTAAGGGTTGCGGATGAAATATCGACGTCATTTGTTACCTTAGATGGATTAAAGCAGGGTGATGCACTCTCGAATCTACTGTTCAATATAGCGCTCGAGGGAGCGATTAGGAGAGCTGGTGTGCAAAGGAGCGGTACCATTATCACTAAATCGCTTATGCTCCTGGGATTTGCGGACGATATCGATATTATCGGAATTGATCGCCGTGCCGTGGAAGAGGCTTTTGTGCCTTTTAAGAGCGAGGCAGCGAGGATTGGACTCACGATTAATACCAGCAAAACAAAGTACATGGTCGCTGGTAATCAACGTGGGTTCATTAGTGGTGGTGGTAGCGAAATGGTGCTGCATGGTGAAAAATTTGAAGTGGTAGAAGAATTTGTGTATCTTGGACATTAGTGACGTGTGATAATGATGTTACCCGCGAAGTGAAAAGGCGTATTGCAGCTGCAAATAGGGCTTATTACGAACCGTAGTGCAAACGAAAACAAAACTCGCGCTGTATACTACTCTGATTCTTCCGGTGGCTTTATACGGCCATGAGACATGGACGTTAAAGGAGGCTGATCGGAGAGCTTTCGGAGTGTTTGAGCGTAAGGTGCTGCGGTCAAATTGACCCAAAATTGAAATTGCTATAAATTTTTTATTGTTTGGCCGATTTTGGATTTTTGGGGCTGTTTCGCTGTTTACTGTTTGGGTGAGTAAATCGCGAGGAGGGGTTTTAGTGAACAAGGGTACAAAAACAGTGATTTTTCATGATTATTTTACTTATATCCGAAAATCCTACCCATTTTGAACTGCACCTTTTTTAAAAAGGTTATGCAGGAAGGCGTGTGCTTTAGCATGAGGTGTTGATAATTTTAGAACTTAACCACCAGGTGGCGGTATATTTGAATGCATTATTTTAGACTACTCCAGATATTCCGATATATAGAATTCTCCCCATTGTAAATATTTTTATCGCACAAATTTAAAATTTGTTAAAATGGCGTCTTGAGCAAAGGTCGTCTAGTGGGAATGGACTGTCTTGTGACGGAAATAATAATTGGGAATTTTACAAATAGGCGGCAAATTGGCTGATCTTTGGTTACGCATGTAGACCCAAAGGCCTTAATTACAGGATTTTCTTGGATGACCTAAAACATATGATTGAATACAAAGAAAACTTTTGATTAACCCTACCACAACATTCAGGTTTGCAAAAAAATGCTACAAACCAAAATACATCAGATCTCACATGGAACAATATACTCAAATATAACAGCTCAGTAGCGCCGCATCTTGGAAGAAGTGCTCATTATATTGAGCTCCGCTTTGTTGTCCTGGACATCCTGAGCAATGTTGCCGAATACAACTGGGGTGTAGGTATGAGCAATCTCAAGCTAAAGCAATATTTCAAATATGCAAGATTATTGCAAGTACACTAGCGCCGCCTATTTGTAAATTTCCTAATTATTTATTCTGTCACATGACAGTCCATTCCCACCAGACGAACTTTGTTAAAGACGTCATCTTTACAAATTTCAAATTTGTGCGATAAGAATATTTACAATGAGGCAATTTCCATATATCGGAATTACTTGAGAAGTCTAAAATAATGAATTCAAATATACCGCCACCTAGCGACCAAGCTCTAAACTAATCAATGCCTCATGTCAAAGCACACGCCTTCCTGCATAATCTTTTTGAAAAGGTGCAGTTCAAAATGGGTAGGATTTTCAGATATAAGTAAAACACGAAAAATCACTGTTTTTGTATCCTTTTTTACGAAAACCCCTCCCTGCGATGTACCCGCCCGCCTATAGTCAATAAATCCAAAATTGGCCTAACATTAAAAAAGTTATAGCAATTTCAGTTTGGGGTCAATTTGACCCCAGAGCACAGACAACGTTTTTTGAAAAAAGTACACTGTAGCGCATATTTTCAAGATTTTTCAAGCAAATTTGCACCTAGGAGACAGATCTCGGCAAGTTTTACCAAACTACCAAAACCGATTGAAAACTAAAAAAATGGCAGCCACTCAAAGTGGTCTGGGGTCATATTGACCCCAGAGCTCAAAGAAAAGGTTGATACAGATTATAAGCTTTTTACTAAATTGATAGTGAACATGATGTCTACTATTCCAAGTAATTTGTTGGGTCCTGGGCAAACAGCAGGTTTAAGTAATCTTAGTTGTACTGATAATCTCATGGATATCCGTCGAATCATAACAAGATCAATGGAACGTAAAAGTTTCAAAGGGTTTCTGCTCAGCGTTTGATAATGTCAATCTTGCCTACTTGTGGAAAATTTTGGAAAAAACGGTTTTCCTGAACAAATGATATTTTGTTTAAAAAATCTTAACTCCATAGCTTCATCGCGAGTTCAATATAAAGGCTTTTTTACACCGGAAATTGAAATTAAGTCATCGTAAGCAAGAAATTAAGCTAAGCATGATCTTGTTTACGCTTTATAGCGAACCGCTAATCAGGGCCATACGAGTAGCTCAGGTGTCCTTGTTTATGAGGAAATTCTGAAGGTGATAGCGTTTGCAGATGATGTAACCATATTCATCAAAAATCAACAGGAGTTTGATTTGATAATGAAACTCATATTCTCGTACTCGTTGTATGCAAACATACGGATCAACTCAAGAAAATCATGTTTTGTTAGGCTGAATAACGTGCCGGGCGTGGTTGGTTAGTGAGTTTAACAAAGTGAAAATTCTAGAATTAACAATTCACAACACGTGGGCGAAAATGATCAATGATAATTATGAAAAATTGATTAATGACATGAAGTATAGTTTGAAAATTAATCAAACCAGAACCTCAACTTACTGGAAAAAACATGGCTGTTAAATATTTTTGTGTTGTCCAAAATGTACTATATTGCACAAATCATTCCACCACGAAATAAGCATTTAGGCACAAATAAAAAGTATGGTTGGGAGGTTTTTATGGAATGGTGATATCTTCAGAGTAGCAAGAGAGCAAATGTAGCTTGACAATGATAAGGGAGGTTTAATACTTGTTGACCCGGAATCGAAATGCAAAGCTTTATTTATTCGTAATGTGCTATATGACAGAAATGGAGCAGAAAACGAATGTGAAAAAAATTGCTTGATTACGCTAAATCCAGTTTACTTACAAGAAACGGAAGCGAATGGCTTCAAGAAGCAAAATTACTCCAACAAAATTAATTTATGTACAACACGATTACTATATTCTTACTTTTTACTGGACATTTTAGTTGGGGTTACTGAACGTCACCCTCAAATCGATTGGACGATTATTTGGAGAAACTTGAGTTACAATTTTCTAGCTTCCTATGATAAAGATTTGATCTACCGCTTAGTGAATGATACAATACCAAACAAGGAAAAGTTAATAGCATATCGAATCGGTAATTTGAACAACGATGAATGTGACGAGTGTGGAGTTATTGATAATAACGAACATAGGCTACGCAGTTGTATCAAAGCAAAAGATATAATGAACTGGACGAAAAACATAATGAGGGATCGATTAAAAGTATTGTACAGTAATTTGGAAGACATACTACAATGGGACATTGAAGTTTCAAATCAACAGCAGTGTGCTGCTTTGTGGATTGCATGTCATACAATTGCATATAGCTTAAATAAGACAACATCAAAAAAATTGTATTGTTTCAAAAAGTCAATTAGAGAAATTCGATGGAATAACAGAAAAATGTTCGAATATCAATTTGGAAAAATGTTAAATGTGTGCTAAAATAAGTAGGTTGATAGGACTAGTGTAATTAGAAGTTAATCACGAAATAAAAAAAACATCCAACCAGCCACCAAAAACGTAACGTAATTTATAGACGTTGTCTAAGAGAAGGTGGCATCCGTTGATAACATAACAATAAATTTGAAAATATTTGACTTCCTTAACCCTTTCGGGATGGATGGGTCATATATGCCCAGCGTTTTAGATTGGATGTGAAAACTAGGTCCTCAGTTTCTTCAGCAAAAATTTTCATCAGGATGTCGGCTACCCAGGAAAAATATTGGAGGTCAAGTTTGACTATACCCTGAAGACCCAGATATCCAAAACCTTGGGATGATTTTGCTTCTGACAGCATGCAGATGAATACCTAAATAATGTGGTAAATCTAAACACTCAATCAAGTTTACTCATCTTGATCGTTGAGGTTGATCTTGATCTCAAGGTATTCCAAAACGTTCTCGATTTCAGCCCACGATATCTGTTGGATCAACCCAGGCTTATACAATGTCTTCATCATCGCCATATAGCTTCTTTTTTTCTCAGAATAATTTTGTTGACGAAATCGGAGCGTGACAAAATCGGAGCATGACAAAATCGGAACATATCTGTAAGCATTATTAACTTCTTCTCCTGTTTTGTTCCTTCTTTTAACTCACTTCTTCATTCCTCATTTTATAACTTTTTTCTCGTCTTCCTACTTTCTTCATTATTCTTTTTTCATTCTTCCTTCATCTGTTTTCCCTTATTTTGTCTCCCTTCTGCCTTCCTCCTTCTTTTTTCTACTGCCGTTTTTTAGTCTTCCTTCTTCCATCTTTTTACTTTCTTTTTCCTTCTTTCTTCTTTCTTTTCTCTTTTTTTCTTCTTCCTTCTTATTTTATTCTCCCTTTTTTTCCTTTCTCACTTCCCACTTTTTACTTCGAACATCTAACTTCTGAATCTCAGATTCTCACTTCTAATTTCACAATCACAATAAAGAAACAAATTTCAACTGGCGTTCGGGCAAATTAGAGTCCTGTAAGTAAGAGTACTGACATGTGCTGCATTTGGCAGGTCTCATGCTTGTTTGGAACACGATTTTGTTCCGTAAAATTCTGACAGTGTCGAAACTTTGTATTACATCCACTTCCGGCCAAATGACCCTTTTGAGCAAGTGGCTTTCAGCAAATATCACTCCTTCAAATCATCCTAAACGTGGAGGAAATTTTGAAGAATTTCTTGTGCAAATTAAGAAAAGTTGCCGTAGAATTTCGATAAGCTTGCCATAGAAATTTCAAATTTCATAGCGAAAACACAGTCAAATTTTCTGTAGAAATTCTAAACGATTCTGTGTGCAGATTTTACAAAACTTATCTTCAATGTTCTGAAGAATTTTACGCTTCAATTTCGAAGAATTTCTTGTGAAAATACGAAAGGATTTATCAAGGAAATGCTCAAGAATGATTAGAATTCCTCAGTTCAAGTTTTTCTTCTTCTTATTGGCATTACATCCCCACACTGGGACAGAGCCGCATCGCAACCTACTGTTCACTAAACACTTCAACTTATTCACTGCTAGGTTTTTAAGCCAGGGGTGGGATTGCGCATCTCGACTCGATACGAACAACCCATACAAACTGTCATACGAGCTGTCGAAAGACCCAATGAGGTTACCATTTTTGCATACGTACATCATGAGGCTAGCACGATGATACTTTTATGCCCAGGGAAGTCGAGACAATTTCCAATCTGAAAATTGACTAGACTGGCACCGGGAACCCAGTCACCCTCAGCACGGTCTTGCTTTGTAGCCGCGCGTCTTACCGCATGGCTAAGAAGGGGCCCCAAAGTTAATCGTCTTTATTTCGGGTACTGGCCAAATTACGACAATTAAAACTCCGATGCAAATATGTACATTATGTGAATGATTTTTGATTTAAAAAATGTATTGGATGTAACCAATTTCTTTCGATGTGACCGGGGGTCATGGGTTCGAGTTCCTTTGAAGGAAAGTGGTTATAATCCATTGACAATTCCGTAGAATTTCCGGTGGAAACTATAAATAACATCGTGCAGAAATTCTGTAATGCATTCAAATGAACGCAATTAAATGTGAATTGATGGAAATAACTGAATCTGTCTCCCTAAAGTGCAATTTTGACCTCTTTTATGTGGTTTTCTTGTTACTCTTATGTGTTTTCTTGTTTTATAATACACGAGAAAGGAACGATCATCGCTAGGTGGATCATTCTGATTTTTTTACTTGTGCAAATGCCAAAAAACTCAACGTACGTACTTCACAGCCTGCGAGTCTTCATCGGTTGACGCTATGGTACCTGTTGAGCCAACTACCAACGATGTAGAATGCTATGCCACAATACATTCGATTCATGGCAGCTTATTTTGCTTTACTTGTCACGCATAAGCCCGATTTGCAAACCAACATTGCTACTTTTCTACTGCCGTCTTGTCCTGAACAGAATAACAAAACATAATTGTCCGTTTAATTACGCACCCAACCAAATTGGCGCACAAACCATTGAGATGCAAAACGCGGAAATACCTGCTGAATAAATATTCCAAATCCTAATTGAAAAGGACCATCGCACAACCGTCTCTAAACGCTTCAAATGAACCGAAGTGGGCAACCATGCGTCTCCATCTGCGAGCGAAACCTGTCCCAACGAGCTCAGTGTTGGAGAGCGACTGCTTTTGGTTTGGATCTAATCGACCGAGGTCATGGTAGTGCGATCCTTCTTCGTTCGCACTGACGACAATCGGTGTGCCTGCTAGCGCTTGAATGCTTCCCAGACGGGGATTCCATGCGATGGGGTGGTTTTGGGTGGGACCAATATGGAAAACGGAACGACCGGACCACGACGACGACGACGACGGCGGACGCGAGAGTGCTTCTCTTCTCGGACGAAGGTCGAACGCATGCGTGCCTGCGGCCCTTAATTGCATAATCGACCCAATCGGCAGGTAATGGGACGCAGCTCCATCGCGGGCAGTAAAGTGTCTCGCTAACTCAATGTCAGTTGCCGTCGAGCGTTAGCAGAGTAAACATGTTCAACTGGCAGTGCCACAGTGCTGGGGACGATTGGGACAGCGATGACAACGGGGGGAGGAAGCTCCCGTAGTGGTGTTCCCTTGGTGTAGGGTGCAAGAAGTTTGGGGATTTCAGTGTGGTTGTGCTCAGTGCAAGGATATTTGGTGGCGAGAACTTGATTCTAAGCGGGAGTGTGCGAGAGAAAGGACAACATTCTGTATCCGGTGGAAGGTACAACAAGTGGCGTGTAGAAGCGTGTTGTTTTTCAATTCTACAGTTTTTTTTCTTCTTCGGGGAAATCTGTCGAGAGAATCGAGGACAACTGACGAGGAGTAGTGGACCGTTATTCGATTTTGCCTGCGGGTGGTCGTTGTGCACTATACAGGTCGATGATGGCCTAAATGGAGGTGGAGACCAACTTAGAGGCGACGGCGAAGGACACGGTATCCAAAATTCTTTTCGGCATGTTTCTGTCGTTGTGCTCTATTTGTTTAGGGACCACCAACGATGAATAAATAAATCTGTTCACATAGTGGAGATGCGGAAAAATGGACAGATATATTTAGTGATAATTGAGCAGTTCCGGAAATAGACCCTGAGTTGAGTGAAAACAAATGATCGATTCTATTAAATATTGATGATTGTGCGAAACGAGTGTTTGGATGGATAAAGAATCATAAATAACAATGAATAATCCCTTTAGATTTCGTTCAAGTGGTTAATCAACACGTTTTCAGATAGGAAGACTGTTAAAATGTATATGAACCGATTTGGTATGGTGACCGTGAAGTGCAGTACTCGAGCAAACCTGACGGAAATTTTCTGAACATCGTCGTCGTGGGTTCGATAGCTACATTTGTAAGTGGATAAGTAGATAGATTTGACGATAGTGGCGATTAAACGGGGTGAGATAGTGATTATTATTTATATTACGTTTCACTTGTCTGTGGATGTTTTTATTCTGTTATCAGCTGATCCATTCCGATCAACTTACAACTATGAACGAAGACAATATAAACTAACTGTTTTAATGTTGAAAAGGTATTGGAAGAAATAGTGTTTATATTTATTTTGTATCTTTATTTTTGTTTTCACACAACATAAAACGGCGGCTGGCTTTTTTTATTCTTTAAATTTTTCCGACGGGTTTATAGAGTATTTGTAAAAAACTTTACATTAGACAGGACATCGTCTGCCGTTGCTAGGGTTAAGAAAAATAAGTCTTTCCTCATTTTAGACTTTAAAATGTTCATAAAAAGAGAGTCTCCACAACTTTCTTCAACGCATTTTATAAGATTTCAGTTTTAGTTATTCGGCAAGTCCGAACAAACAAATTTAAAATTTTTGGAGAATCAATTTTACTGTAATTTCAGCTTTTATTCTGTTTATCATGATATGAAAGATAAAGAGAAATTTAACAAGAAAAATACGGAATCCTTATACTCATTCTGATTCACAAAGTGGTTAAAACACGAAGCATTTTGTTTTTCCTAATTTGCTCATGCTTTATGCTCGTATGGCGCAAATTTTGGTAATACTCTTTATACGACAAAACAATAAAGAAATAGTGTGTCCGGAACAGCTTGTCCGTAATCTCTAATTTAAGGAAATCTTATGTAAAATTAAAAGATCTTCGATTTACGAAATTACGATTTATTGGAAAAAGTGATATCCAAAACCATCGATTATTTTGATCACCCGATCTCAAAATTGGTCACCATAATAAAAACATGAAGAAAAATTACGAATCTATTTTTTGTTCTACTATTGTGAAAAGCGGAGGGATCGTACATCGGTTTCACGTGATTGCAGTACTTTTTTTTTAATGTGTCGGTAGTTTTACCTAGCCTGCGCGTGATCGTCACTATACTAATAAACTTAACCTTGTTACAGGGTTTGCACAATTCGCTCTCAATAGATAACGAATAATGATCAAAGAAAGGCAAAAACCGTTCCGAATCATAACAAGCTATGAAAAAGAAATTTATCAAACTTGTATACAAGTGCGAAAAAACAGAATCGGATAGGCAACCCCCACAGAGAAGTGATGATGATGATTCTTGCTTTGTTCTCGCTCATTTTGTGTTATGGAACGTACACACGGTCAAGCAGTTTGACCAACATTGACTCCACCTCTCGTTTATTCAAACATTCGTCAAGTTTCACCAACAGCGACACGAACAATCAATTTATTCGACCAACAATATCACACACGAACGACCGAAGCACCAACCATCAAAAAATATATGGGAGTTTGTTCAACTTCACTACAAATGCTCAAACATGTTCGGCGAACCTTGACTCCACCCCCGACAACTCAAACCAAAATCAAACCGTATTAATTTTTTCCAACCGAGCCGCCAACTGTCAAATGGTTGTTCGAACAACTTCACACACGTTCCAACAAAGCAGCAACCGAAGCGTTTTCTTGGGGGTGGAGTCAATGTTCGTCGAACTGCTTGACTGGTGTGTACGTAGCATTAGGGATCGCACAGTTGCGTAGAACAAGTTGAAATGCATCTTCAGAATCAGTGCTCCCTGCATTTGAAGCTTGTCAAAAGAAATGTATCATGTGGTATAGCCTCCCGTGTCAGTTCTTTGTCATGACAGCTTGCGAAAAAAGTCAATCGCGGTATGCTACATATCGTATATGTATACAGAGATGATAAGTGAGAGACTTCTTCATTATCTTTTGGACTCAAACCCTGCCTTGTTATAAACTTGCTTTTGAAGACGAATGCTGCCAAATTTCATAGTATGACTATAACTTGATTTATGCTGTACATTTGGCGTTGAATTGCGAATTTTAACAAAATGAATCGTCAAGATTTCCAACGGTTCAGAAAGTTAAAAAAATAACAAAATTAAAATTGTTTGTGACTTCTGACAAGTTGAATTATTTGAAAAGATTGAAAATTTATACCAACTCGAAATCGATGTTTGAAATAAGTGAGAGACACAAAATTGATCGCAAACAATTTGATTGAAGTCGGATTTTCTTCAAACTTTAACGTTTACTCAACACTGTGAACATTGCATATATTTATGCTTCAGTCTAAATTTCAATCAGTTTTCCTCTCTATGGATGCTTAGGTTTCTACTTACTTGTTTTTGGGTCTTCTCTCCTTGTCCTTGACACCCCCAACATAAGGTTTTTTGGCAATGGTGAAGACTTCATTAAATACTTTTATTCAATGTTTCTCCAAACCCTGCTCGTTCTCCAATTCGTTATGTAGTTTACGAAGGCTGGCCTTCATGATGGCTAACAACTTTTCAACCGGGTGATGTTCTGACGATTTTGGTCGGCACGTATTGGCAGGACGCCAAATCCAGCCAAAACAACGTCTCGCTTAATGTCGAATTCGTTTTTAAAAAGTTCCAACCTAGGTTGGAACCAGTTCCAACCTAAGTGCTGTCAAAGTGTTTTTTTATTCGCTCAGTTTGGAACTAGGTTCGCACTAGTTCCAAACCCAAAGCTGTCGGGTTCGCACTGTGTTGTTTCACGGTTTCGCACCGGGTTCACCAATACAACTGTATTTCAACTGTCAAAACCACGTCTGAAATAAACAAGCAGAAGGGACGAAACTGTCTATTTATTAAAATAAAATGCGCGTTGAAATTCTTTTTTTCCGGGAATTTTGTGATATTTGTTGTTGTAGTTTTTAATGAAATTATTCCGGTACTGTTGTCTAGATTCAGTTTTAAAAATAATTGCTAGGGAAGCTATCATAAGTTCATTCAGGTTTTCCTCACAGATTGTGTCCTAAATTAGGTCGGTGGATGGAATTATGTATGTAGTTTGGGAATTCCCCTTGAAACCCGTTCACAAAATCCGCTAAGAAATGTCAGAAAAATATGTTTGAGGAATACCGAATGGAATGTATTTCTTATGCAGAATTTCTCTTGAAATTCTTCCAAAAACTCTTTTGTGCGTTTCAGAATTTTTTTCGGGAATTCTGCCAGAAATTACTTCAGAAATTCTTTCAGTAATTCTTTCTTGAACTTTTGGCGATATCTTTCAGGCATTCCTTTCGAGATGAATTCCTTTGGAAATTCTTCTGGGAATATCTTTGAATACTGTTCCAGGATTTTCTCTGGAAGTTGCTCCAGGAATTAATTTGGAAATTCCTACAATAATTCCTTCAGGAAATCCTTCTGGAATACAGGAACTTACATGACGCTTCTTCCAGGGGTTGCATGTTTCGTACATAAATTCCCCCGGAAGTACCTTGAGCAATTCCTCCGGGAGATTCCTCCTTGTAAATTGAAGAGGCACGGGGCCCAAAATCCGGCGGAAAATTTTCCCAAGATGTGAGGCTACCTTTATCAGGAGAGGTAGCGAGGAAAAAAATTTAGCGAATCCTAGAGAATTTTTATGACATGCTTCTGGGTGTTCTCAGAAAAAAAAAATTTGCGGGAATAGATGATTTTTTGTAAAATAGAATCTTTTACGGAATTCTTGGTATAACAATATGCACGGGATTATTGAATATAATTAAATAGGGGAACTGTTCCGATCTCCATCTCTCTGAACATATATTCATCTCATCGGGAAACAAAGAAATACAGCACCACTTTCGTCGCCTCTTTTTGTCAAAATGCGTGCTCACTGCTGAAAAAAAATAACAAAAATAAAAACAATCCAAATTCCTTTCCATTGCTTTGTTTTTGATGGGATGAACATCGGAGCCATGATATGAATTCCAGGAGCAGTTCCCGCATGTATATCCACCCAAAAGTAAATTCCACTATCCGCAAAAATCAGTTCACGCACTTAAAAATATTTATTTATCATGATCTGATTAGTCAAGGCCAACGCACTGCCAGTGCACTGGATGTCCTGGATCATATGTTTCGAATCAAAACAAACACGATGCTACGCACACCAACATATCCAATGACAGATGGAACTGAAAATGTTTTTTTATTCAGGGTTCGGGTTGGCACTGACCCAGGTTTAAAAACGAATTCGACATAAGTGAGATCACAAGAAGGGCGAGAGGCGCTCGGCCTGATAGATTTGCGCGTCATGATGTACGACTGACTCGTATTGTCGCACCCACAGATGGTTAGCCAAACCTAAAACTTTTATGCACTTTGTCCACCTGCCCTGCTTTTCTTATCCCCTCAAGGAGGGCCAACCCGGATGTGGGAACAACTACCCCGGCAGCTACTTAGTGTCCGTCGTGAAGTAAGTCTCACCATTCATCATGACGAATATCGGTTTCGTAAGCTGTCAGCAGTTTCCTGCACGAGTTTTTATACAGTGATTTGTGTGCAACTTAGACTAATTCCGTAAAGTCCGACATTTGGTGTAAGTTTTTTTAGTTTAACTGTTGGTGCACTGTTTTCAAATTTAAATTTTTAATTTAAGGTGAAGGTGGGTTGAGTACCAAAACAAAGCTTTGAAAGTATTGGTACAATAAAAACTGTCATATACTGTAGTAGTATTGGTGTCGTATCTATAAAAAAACAAAGAATATTAGTAGGGTGGTTTAAAAAAACGACCCAGCTTCACCACGCTCACTCGATTCCGTTCCATGCTCCGAGTGTCCTCCAAAAACCGATTTGAACAAAAACTGCTTGAACACTAGCCGGTTCAAGTTTGTATGAAAACTAGTATGAGAAACTAAACTTTTCATTACATTTGCTACAGCGCCTTCCCTTCAAACGCGAGCGAAAAGAGAATCCACATAGCTCAAAGCAACATTCCGGAGACTTCACTGAACGAAAACCGCACCGCAGGAAAGATTCATTGATTATGTAACGCAAAAAAAAAACCTAATTATCATGCTAAAGATTCGCAACCTCGATTAAAATCGACTCCCAACTATTGGAACGACCATTCTATATGGATTGTCTATGGAGCTGAAGCTCTTGAATATTTCATCCATTCATATGGTCTCCCCCTCGCTAGCGCCAAATGACGGAGTGCCAGAATCAGAATAATGTAAAATTCAACCTCGCCATATCAACTGTCATACAAACCTGAAACGACCTGTGCACGGTAAGCCTCTATTCAAACCAACCCAAACCATCGGATGACACCCAAATTATGAATCATAATCGACTGAGCGCGGCGGAGCAAAATCATTTTTTGAACCACCCTATGTATTAGTTTGCTGCTGCCGCTACCGGTGTTTACATTCGCTCCGCGGTCAGTTTTTAATCGTTTTTGCGGGCAAAAATAGCAGTTTATATCAGGTTTTCGGTTCAAACGAGTGCCTGATTTCAAAAAGTGATGTTTAATTTGCATTCTATCAACATTTCGGGCTGCTCATGTGTGGAGAAGTGAGTAAAAACTTGATTTTTCTATGCCCTTTGAGAAGAAGTGAAGTGCAGTGATAAGCCCACCGAATCGCGAACGGCTATTAAATTGGCACGAAACTGCTGATTTACGATAAAATTCGAGCCGAAATTCATAGCACTCTTTGAAGAAACATGTTCATTATAACAGGAAGTGAATAAATATGCTGTGAACAGGTTAGTAATTTGAATATTATACTTTTGTTCGATGCTGTTCGACGCATTCGAATGTTGTTGGGAGAGGAGTGCGGGAGGTGTGGGGTTGACCCGTGGAAGATCCGGTGCCATATTGACTGCCATCGTGGTACTCCTCCAACTATGTCCTTAAAGATTTTGCATTTGATGTTACTGGAAATATGTAGGAAATATATTTCGTAGTTATACGACCCAATCGTATAATTTTTCAAATGGGCGCTCTACAAATGCATCCCACCAACGCAAAGAAACAAATTCCGACACTTTATTCTGTTGCAGTGCATGGAAATATAACACCATACTTCTTGCGGGCGTCCCACTAACGCAGACGAAGAGATTCCGACACTCAATTCTACTGCCGTGCATGCGGACGTTCCACTACACAGGATTGTGATCAATCTGGTCCACTATAACACAATTCTTCTTAAAGGCGTCCAACAGAGGCAGAGGAAGAAATACCGATACTCAATTCTATTGCAGTGCTTACGGGTGTCTCACCACGCAGAATTGTGATCATTCTGACTCTCAACAGATGGCTTCTTGCGTCCCAACGGAGAGGATTATATTGCCGAAAGTCGTTTTTGTCATTGTGGATTCTTTCCCCAAAATTTCAGTTTTTAAAATTTAAAATTCATCACGATATAGAAAATTTATTGTTTTGATTGGTAGTGTTACAATATAATGTATTGTTTTCCTTTAATATTTTTTGTTCGGGGTGGAACCCGGTTTTCTTTGTTCCTGAACTGTTTATTGTATAACAAGGCGAGGCAACTTTGTTGTTCCGGTTGACGAGAATCACATTCTTGAGAATAAAATCTTATGAAATGGAAGGCGTTGAATTTTCAATTTGCAAAGCGGATTGCTCGGAATAGGTTTACGGTGGTCTCTTTCCAGTTTGTTTTTTATTGCAGTTTTTTTTCACAATATTGCCAATGGAACAGTCGAGTTACTTAAACATTTTAATTTACTTCAATCCATTGTGAAAACTCATATGTGAATATGTACATTATGTGGAAGATATTGATTTGGAAAATGTATTGGAGGTAACCACTTTCCCTTCGATGGGACTCGAACCCATGACCCTACAGTACGCTAGACTGGTGCTTTAATCAACTACCCTAGTAGCACAGTTCAGATCGATTTGGTTGCAGCAACTCTAATGTGACTGGATTTGGTCACATATGAGTCACAGTGACTGATATGTAACAAGTGTAACAACTCGGGTAAGCTACGAAGGACCTCCGTCGGCCTTCGCAACCTAGCGGCTACTGAACGAGCTAGAGATTCCCAGATTGGTCGCCTAGTCATAGGGTTCAAGTCCCATCGAAGGGAAAGTGGCTACCTCCAATACATTTTCCAAATCAATATCATCCACATAATGTACATATTCACATATGAGTTTTCACAACACTGTAAATTAATGTCCAAGTTGGGTGGTTTAATCCCCGGGAATAGGCAATTAACTTTGATTGAATTCAATCCATTGTTGTAGTACAGTTAACTGACGTTTCAAGCAATTTGTCTCATGTCGTTCTTCTGCTTTGCCTTTTTCGTTGCACCGGCAGTCATCAAAGCAGTAGGATTGACGTCGTAGAAAAGAAGCCTAGGGCAGCTATGCTTGGCACGGCAGTTAATCATCATGATAATGTGCACTATTGTTTGTAACACTGTGAACGTAGTTCTAATTCAACTGAATAATGCTGTGCAAATATTTTTTAATTCTTAGGGTAATATTTCAACTCTTGTAAAACAAAATATCAGGCCGATGGCATTTAACATTCTATTTCACTATCTGTTTGAATTGTGTTTGAACCTTTGCATGTCACTCTTTTTCATAAAATATTACTGGATTTAGGTGATTGTACAACAAAGCCAGAAATCGGCCATCTTGGAAACCACGTGCTTTTTGTAGTAATTTTTCATGAGCACGAGTTGAAAGAACTGTAATTCGCATAGAGCTGAAACAAGGATAGACCATTTGCTTACTTATGCTGAACAATTGATTTTAATTTCAGCAGTGCACGCAAATGGTTATGTTAGATTTGGCTTTTAGAAATAGTCGTACAAGAACATGTGGTGTATTTGAAATTCACCACTGGATTCATTGTATAATCACCATAAACAGAATAGTCCTTTTTCTTTCCTTCAATTTCATGCCCAGCCTTTTCCTTCTTTCCTCGCTTTGAAGAAACGGTCGCCTTAGCTGAAATTTTAATAAAAAATCGCTTACTTCGATTGATTGTTTGTCTTTGAAATGGATGAACAAATAAACAGTGATAAAAATTTCTACAAACGCGTGTTTTTTATTCTTTATTTAAGTGTTGATATTTAAGATGATCCTAACAACAAATCTGCCCCAATTAAAGATGCCCCAATTAAACAATTACTCGCGAGAGAACAGAGGACTCAATGGTTTTCATAAAGTCAAGCTTCATTTCATCAATTGACCTGCACTCGGACGGATGCAGCTTATGGCAATATTGCCTTATATGTAGGGTGACCAGACCATATGAAATTTTTCCGAAGGAGGACAATTCAACCGAATTGAGCGAAAAAGGAGGACATTTGGTTGAAAAAAGAGGACGTTAAAACATCGATCGATTTTTAGTTTTTAACACTAGGATTGATTCGCTAAAAAAACTTACGCGGATACATTCGTTCAGAAAATCGTTGTAACTAAATTTTCAAATGGCTATATCTCAGTGGTTTTTCAACCGATTTTCTCAGTTTTTTCACCAACCTCTTAGCCATCTCTTCTAGTTTCTGGACATTGCAAAATATTGTATCTAGGGGTGTTCAATTTTTCACTAGAGCTGTGGGAGTAAAGCAACGGATTCAGAAAAATGCGATTTTGGAGATATACTTAGATTTCATTACCAAAAATGATATCTATTCATATAGTGATGATGGAAATGATAAAATAATAAATAAAAGACATCACCTGGAACATAAGAACACATTTTGAGCATCCCTACTATGCATACGATGATAATTCGGTACCTTTAGGAACCACGTGTGGTAACACGATGTATAAAGCTTCAGAAAATGTTTTCAAGCATGTTGTCTTCTGTGAACTTGTTAAAATAAATGTAAACTATATACGAAACATGTGTGATAATAAATTATGATGTTCTAGGATCTCCGAACTGTACTGGAATTTGAATCAAATGGTCTACCGAATCAACCAAGGCTTTCATGATGCCCCCAGCCGCAGTATCAACCCAATTATGTCCTCCGAGTATTTGTCTTTCACTTGCGTCTCAAATCCAAACATATGAGATGTTGTAAGATCTCCAAATTGTCCTGAAGTTTGAGTAAAATGGTCTATCGAATCAACCAAGGCATCCATGAAGTCCTCAGCCGCGGTGTCAACCCAATTATGTCCTCCGAGTATTTGTCTTTCACTTGCATCTCAAATCCTGGCATTTGAGATGTTGTAAGATCTGCAAATTGCTCTGGAGTTTGAGTCAAATGGTCCATCGGATCAACCAAGGCATCCATGATGTCCTCAGCCGCGGTGTCAACCCAATTATGTCCTACGAGTAATTATCTTTCACTTGCGTCTTGAATTCAGGCATTTGAGATGTTGTAAGATCTCCAAATTGCCCTGGAGTTTGAGTAAAATGGTCCACCGAATCAACGAAGGCATCCATGATGTCCCCAGCCGCGGTATCAACCCAATTATGTCCTTAAAGTATTTATCATTCACTTGCATCTTAAATCCAGGCATTTGAGATGTTGTAAGATCTCCAAATTGTCTTGGAGTTTGAGTAAAATGGTCTATCGAATCACCTAAGGCTTCCATGATGTCCTCTGCCGTAGTAAAAACCCTACTATGTCCTCCGAGTATTCGTCTTTCACCTGCGTCTCAAATCTAGCCATTTGAGTTGTTGTAAGATCTCCAAATTGTCCTGGAGTTTGAGTAAAATGGTCTATCGAATCAACCAAGGCTTCCATGCTGTCCTCTGCCGCGGGATCACCCCAATTATGTACTCCGAGTATTTGTCTTTCACTTGCGTCTCAAATCCACGCATATGAGATGTTGTAGGATCTCCAAATTTTCTTGCAGTTTGAATCAAATGGTCTAACGAATCAACCAAGGCTTCCACGAAGTCCCCAGCCGCGGCATCAACCCAATTATGTCCTCTGAATATTTGTCTTTCACTTGCGTTGCAGTTTCAGGCATTTGAGTTGTTGTAAGATCTCCAAATTGTCCCGATATGAGTAAAATGGTCTATCAAATCAACCATGGCTTACATGATGTCCCCAGACGCGGTTTCAACACAATTATGTCCTCCGAGTATTTATATTTTACTTGCGTCTCAAATCCAGGCAATTGAGATGTTGTAGGATTTCCAGGAAGGATTGTAGGATTTTCAGGAAGTTTTCCTGGAGTTTGAGTAAAATGGTCTACCGAATCAACCAAGGCTTCCATGATGTCCCAAGCCGCGATATCAACTCTTTTATGTCCTTCGAGTATTTGTATTTCACTTGCGCCTCAAATCCAGGCATATGAGATGTTGTAAGATCTCCAAATTGTCCTGGAGTTTGAGTAAAATGGTCTATCGAATCAACCAAGGCCTCCATGATGTTCTAAGTCGCAGTATAAACCCTATCATGTCCTCCGAAAAATTGTTTTCCACCTGCGTCTCAAATCCAGGCATTGGGGATGTTGTAAGATCTTCAAATGGTTCTAGAGTATGAGCAAAATGGTCTATTGAATCAACCAGAGCTTTCATGATGTCGTCAGCCGCGATATCAACTCTTTTATGTCCTCCGAGTATTTGCATTTCATTTGCGCCTCAAATCGAGGCAATTGAGATGTTGTAAGATCTCCAAATTATCCTGGAGTTTGAGTGAAATGGTCTATCGAATCAACCAAGGCTTCCATGAAGTCTCTAGCTTGTTTTTCATTTGCGTCTCAAATCTAGGCAAATGTTGTAATATCTCCTAAATGTCCTGGAGTTTGTATCAAATAGTCTAGCAAATCAACCAAGGCTTCCATGCTGTTTCCAGCAGCGGTATCAACCCAATAATGTCTTCAAGTTCCACTTACTTCACAAATTCAGGCATATGAGATGTTGAAGGATATCCAAATTGTCCTGGAGTTTGAAAAAAATGGCCTACCGAATCAACGAATGCTTCCATAATATCCCAGCCGCAGTTTCAACAAAATTATTTCCTCCGAGTATTTGTCTTTCACTTGCGTCACAAATCCAGACATATCATATGTTGGAAGATCTCCAAATTATTCTGGAGTTTAAATCAAATGGTCTACCGAATCATTCAAGGCTTCCATGAAGTCCCTAGCCACGGTATCAACTCAATTACGTCTCCCGAGTATTTGACTTTCTCGTGCGTCACAAATCCAGGCATATGAGATGTTGTAAAATCTCCAAATTGTCCTGGAGTTGGAATCAAATGGCCTACCGAATCAACTAAGGCTGCCATGATGTCTTCAGCCACGATATCAACGCAATTTAGTGGACATAATTGTTTTTAAATTACTTTCCAAATGAACCACGACTTGCAAATCAACCCTACCTTGAAATATGTCTCCAGCAGATGTTTTATCCAATCTTCCGAGCCCATGTTTGGTATATAAAAATGCGATGTTATTAGTCCCCCAAATCGCCCTGGATGTGGATCAAGTTGTCTGTCAACTAAATCAACCTCGCCTGGAACTATATCTCCAGCGAAGGTATGTATCTAATCATGTCTTCCGAGCTCATGCACACATTTAGTCGAGTCAAGTACGAGACACTAAAGAAGGCCTCACATATCTGGTAAGTTACAATTAAAAATTGTCTTATGACAAGTGATTACCCAAATCATGCAGCTAGGGATGACAGTGTACCGGAGTGTGAGATTTCTGCTGCCGTGACTGGTCCTACGTAGTACTTAACGTACTCCTCCCAAAACAATACGCTTTACGATGCCTCTCTGAAATGTTTTCGGTTCCCTCATTTTCTCGATTCAAAGAGAAAAAAACCGAAATAAACCAGGTAGTAAGTGATCTCTCTTTTCTTCTGTTTAACCAAAACACCAACCTTTTTTGATTGTTTCCCCATTCTCTTCATAACTTTTGAAAGCGATGACCGTCGACTAGAGTGTGCCAATTACAGAGGGATCACCCTTCTGAACTCGGCGTACACAATTCTTTCGCGTATTCTGTTTAGCAGACTGACACCGCTAGAAGAGTCCTTCGTCAGCGAATACCAGGCAGGTTTTCGTGAGGGTCGATCAACGACGGATCAGATGTTCAGCCTGCGGATGATCATTGATGAATTCCGGGAGTACAACTTGCAGACTTACCAAAGTTCTTGTTGGTGTATCGGGTAACCACCCCCTCCCCCTATTTTTTGGCGATAATGGACATCAATATGCTTGCCTATACGTTCCATTCTAGTGTCTAGTGTCTAGTGTCTAGTGTCTTCTTCCGTTTACCTTGAGGACACCATTATTAGGACCTGATTGTACCAATTTGATCAATGATGATCGGATTTAACGTGACGTGCCCGAAATTAGACTTCGACTGACAAAGTTATGTTCTTAAAATTGAGGTTTAAGAGTAAAGTTTCATTAAGACAAACATACACTGTCGAATGATTATAATAATAATAATAAACAATAAACATCATAAGTAAAGTAATCAACTCATATACCTGGATTTGTAATGCAAGTAAAAGACCAAAAACTCGGAGTTCATAATTGGGTTGGTAGCGCGGCTGGGGACATCATGAAAGCTTTGGTCGATTCGATAGACCATTTGATTCAACCTTATGGACAATTTGGAGATCTTACAACATCTCAATTGCCTAAAATTGCGACGCAAGTGAAAGACAAATATTCAGAGGACATTATTGAGTTGATGCCGCGGCTGAGAACTTCATGTAAGCTTTGGTTGCTTCGGTAGACCATTTGATTCAAACTCAAGGACAATTTGGAGATTTCACAACATTTCAATTGCCTGAAACTGCGACGCAAGTGAAAGACAAATATTCAGAGGACATAATTGGGTTGATGCCGCGGCTGGGGACTTCGTGGAAGCCTTGGTTGATCCGTTAGACCATTTGATTCGAACTTCAAGACAATTTGGAGATTTTACAACATCTCAGATGCCTAGATTTAAGACGCAAGTAAAAGACAAATACCCGGAGTACATAATTGGGGTGATACCGCAGCAGAGGACATCATGGAAGCCTTGGTTGATTCGATAGATCATTTTGCTCAAACTCCAAGGCAATTTGGAAATCTTACAATATCTCAAATGCCTGGATTTGAGACACAAGTGAAAGATGAATACTCGGAGGACATAATTGAGTTTATACCGTGGCTAGGGGCATGATGAAAGCTTTCGTTGATTCGATAGACCATTTTACTCATACTCCAGGACCATTTGGAGATCTTTCAACATCGCCTATGCCTGGATTTGAGACGCAGGTGAAAGACAATTACTCGGAAGATATAATTGGGTTTATACTGCGACTGAGGACATCATGGAAGCCTTGGTTGATTCGATAGACCATTTTGCTCAAACTCCAGGGCAATTTGGAGATCTTATAACATCTTAAATACCTGGATTTGAGATGCAAGTGAAAGACAAATATTCGGAGGACATAGTAGGGTTTATACTACGGCAGAAGACATCATAGAAGCCTTAGTTGATTCGATAGACCATTTTACTCAAACTCCAGGGCATTTTGGAGATCTTACAACATCTCAAATGCCTGGATTTGAGATGGAAGTGAAAGACAAATACTCGGAGGACATAATTGGGTTCATACTACGGCAGAGGACATCATGGATGCCTTGGTTGATTCGATAGACCATTTTACTCAAACTCCAGGACAATTTGGAGATCTTACAACATCTCAAATGCCTGGATTTGAGACGCAAGTGAAAGATAAATACTCGGAGGACATAATTGGGTTGACACCGCGGCTGAGGACATCATGGAAGCCTTGGTTGATTCGGTAGACCATTTGATTCAAACTCCAGGACAATTTGGAGATCTTACAACATCTCATATGTTTGGATTTGAGACGCAAGTGAAAGACAAATACTCGGAGGACATAATTGGGTTGATACTGCGGCTGGGGGCATCATGGAAGCCTTGGTTGATTCGGTAGACCATTTGATTCAAATTCCAGTACAGTTCGGAGATCCTAGAACATCATAATTTATTATCACACATGTTTCGTATATAGTTTACATTTATTTTAACAAGTTCACAGAAGACAACATGCTTGAAAACATTTTCTGAAGCTTTATACATCGTGTTACCACACGTGGTTCCTAAAGGTACCGAATTATCATCGTATGCATAGTAGGGATGCTCAAAATGTGTTCTTATGTTCCAGGTGATGTCTTTTATTTATTATTTTATCATTTCCATCATCACTGTATGAATAGATATCATTTTTGGTAATGAAATATAAGTATATCTCCAAAATCGCATTTTTCTGAATCCGTTGCTTTACTCCCACAGCTCTAGTGAAAAATTGAACACCCCTAGATACAATATTTTGCAATGTCCAGAAACTAGAAGAGATGGCTAAGAGGTTAGTGAAAAAACTGAGAAAATCGGTTGAAAAACCACTGAGATATAGCCATTTGAAAATTTAGTTACAACGATTTTCTGAACGAATGAATCCTAGTGTTAATATGATTATATTATATTTGTTAGGTTTTTGCACATAAAGGACACTCCTCACGGAATCCAATTTTCGCGTGCTCGCGTTTTCGGGGCACACTACTCGATACGGAGGCGGCGCACAACTGTCTTTTTGGTTGATTTAGCTTTGCTGCGACGCAGCATGCGTGACATAATAAAAATGACAGTTGTGCGTTGCTTCTGTATCGAGTAGTGTGCCTCCGAAAACGCGAGCACTTTGAAACTTGGATTCCGTGAGGAGTGACCTTAAAGTCTGTTGGAAGAAGTTTCTGTAAGTCGAGGCAAATACAACATCTTCTTCTATTTTATTAACATAACAGATTACTTTATTATTTCAGATAGAACGTTTCCGACTCTCATAATAGTCTACATAAATCAGTTTTTAGTTATAAACTACCAGCATCATATTTTCAAAGGAAATATTTTAGATTCAACTAATTTTAATATCAATAGCGATCAAATGCTGAATATTATTATGCTGGCATTTTCAGCGATATTCCATAGAATTCTAACAAGAATCATTGTTAACTATTCGAGATACTTTATTGCAAAAATAGACAACTGACCGAACGTTAGATTCTGTAAGGACCAAATAGAAGATCGTAGTTGTCTAGCGATTTTTTCTTGAGTGACATTGAGAATCACAATTTAAGGCATGTGAATTGATTGTATGACCACAAAGTTCTCACTTGAACAAATTCTAAATTGTTTAGATTTAGACTAAAGAAACTCAAAACTGTTCAGATAAGTTTTAGGTATTTCTATTCCATTCTAGCCATGACAAGGCGGCTGCTCTTTGTCTCACATATTCAAGAAGCATACCGTGCAATGCGTTTAAAAGGCAATTTGATGGGTGTTTACTCGTAGAAAATTTTGAGAAGCATTTGCATTATTTTTTCCTAATCCATTTCTCACAATTCCGATGCTTCTTTTTGACATCTGTATCAGTGTTGTGTTGAATCATTATCAGACGATAATGATTGCAATTTTCATGTGAAAACTTTTCACGTGAAAACAGTACGCGAGGAGGACATTTTAACGCAAAAGGAGAACATCTGGTTTTTAATGAAAAAAGGAGGACATGTCCTCCTTTAGAATACCATATGGTCACCCTACTTATATGGAATGTAAGATCGCCAATATTTACACACTGAGGATGTTTACTAAACCCAAGTATCATCAGCTGATCCGGCAATAATGAAGTAGCAAACGCGAGCGGTCTATCATGCTCATGATCATACGGTTACGAGCTTCATTCTGACACTTAATTCTATTGCAGTAAAGATGGTGGCTCTTGACAATCCTTTAGTTAATATTTGGTTTATCTTTATGATCATTTTAAAATGATCGCAAAATTCTGCCCTTTCATTCCGATGCTTTTTCGTACTGTCCCATTCCTGTAGCCCCCTCGTCATCGAACCGAATCTCACTATCTTGCTCATTTGGTGCCCCTCTGCTGATATTTTCCGCTAGCGCGATGGTGATGGGAATAAAGGGAAGGACCGTTTGGCCTAATGCCATTTGGCCGTAAGCAACTGGGCTGAAAGTTGTTTGGCCGAATATGCCATTTGGCCGAAAGGGTCATATAGCCGGAAAGGTCATTTGGACAAATAGGCTATTTGGTCGAATAAGTCATTTGGCCCAATATGTCGTTTGGACGAATAGGTCGTTTTGCCGAAATGGTCATTTGGCCGAAAAGGTCATTTGACGTCTCACATCTCACTTTTCACTGTGAAAAGGGTTAAATAAGAAGTTAGAAGTGATGAGTGAGAAGAGAGGCGTCCTCTTTCTCACTTTACGCAGTGAGAAGTGATAAGTGAGAAATGAGGGGTGAATAGTGAGAAATGAGACGTCTCACTTCTCACTCCGCATCTCATAATTTCTCACTTCGCACTACTCATTTTCCACAGTGAGAAGTGTGTGGTGCGACGTCTCATTTTTCACCTCTCATTGCTCACATCTCACTACTTTCTTTACGCTTACACTTCTTACAGTAAGAAGTGAGAAATGCGGAGTGAGAAGTTGGACGTCTCACATTTCACTGTAAAAAGTGAGTAGTGCAAGTGAGACGTCTTACTACTTTCTTCAAATTTCTCTTTTCTCACTGTGAAAGTTGAGAAGTGAGAAGTGAATAGCGAGACGTCTCACTTCTCATTCACACTATTCACTTTTCACAGTGAGAAGTGGGAGAAAATAGTGAGAAGTGAGATGTCTCACTGTTTACACCTCATTTCTCACTTTTCAAATGATCTATTCGGCCGGATGATCCGTTCGGCTAAATGACTTTCGGGGACCTCCTTAGCCTAGCGGTAAGATGCGCGGCTGTAAAGCAAGACCAAGCTGAGGGTGGCTGGGCTCGATTTCCGGTGCCAGTCTAGATAATTTTCGTTTCGGAAAATAAATAAAAGCATAAAAGTATCTTCATGTTAGCCTCATGATATTCAAATGCAAAAATGGTAACTTGTGCTCGCGATTAATAACTGTGGAAGTGCTGCATGAACATTAAGCAGCGATTTTCGGCCAGATCGGTTTCGGCCTAATAGTTTGTTTGGCCTAGTGACTATCTGCCAAACGACCCTTCCACCATCCTAGCAATATCGCATACTACCTCCAAAGATATTGTTTAGTACGCGCTAGCGACTCATACGGACATAAGATGGAATGTCTAGTCAGTTTTTAAAGGCTCCCCTTAGGATCCAGCCCAGTACTACAAACAGGAACTCAATATGCCGCAAAACCGATGACAATACCTAGCTATCAGACTAAACATCTTGTGCTATCAGACTCACATCTGTCATCTTCATACTTATACAGCTTCAAGTATTCCGACCATCACCGTTAGTGGCAGTTCGTCTGCAATACTCAAGATTTGCATTTTAACGGCAGTCGCAGGGATTCATTATATACTTACTTGATACTTGATGGGCTACAGCTCTTCGATGAACCTACGCCGAATGGAGTATCCTTCTCCACTGGACTCGATCCTGGGCCAATCGCTTCCAGTCGCCCTGAACATTGAGCGCCTTCAGGTACTCTTCAACTGCAAAAAGCCATCGTGTACGCGGCCTTCCACGAAGCCTACGGCCTCTTCCGGGTTCTCTACTAAATATTATCTTCGCTTGTCGTTCTTCCGGCATACGAACAACGTGACCAGCCCACCGTAGTCTGCCGTGTTGTATAAGCTTAATAATATCCAGCCCTTTATACACCTGGTACAATTCGTGATTCATGCGACGCCGCCAGATACCGTTCTCCTGTTTACCGCCGAGTATTGTCCGCAGCACCTTACGCTCAAACACTCCGAGAGCTCTCCGATCAGCCTCCTTTAACGTCCATGTCTCATGGCCGTATAAAGCCACCGGAAGAATCAGAGTAGTATACAGCGCGAGTTTTGTTTTCGTTTGCAGACTACGGGACTTAAGCTGGTTACGAAGTCCGTAATACGCCGTATTTGCAGCTGCAATACGCCTTTTAACCTCGCGGGTAACATCATTATCGCACGTCACTAATGTTCCAAGATACACAAATTCTTCTACCATTTCAAATTTTTCACCATCCAGCACTATTTCGCTACCACCACCACTAATGAACCCACGTTGATTGCCAGCGACCATGTACTTCGTTTTGCTGGTATTGATCGTGAGTCCAATCCTCGCTGTCTCCCTCTTAAAAGGCGCAAAAGCCTCTTCCACGGCACGACGATCAATTCCGATAATATCGATATCATCCGCAAATCCCAGGAGCATATGCGATTTTGTGATAATGGTACCGCTTCTTTGCACACCAGCTCTCCTAATCGCTCCCTCGAGCGCTATATTGAACAGTAGGTTCGAGAGTGCATCACCCTGCTTTAATCCATCTAAGGTAACAAATGACGTCGAAATTTCATCCGCAACCCTTACACTTGATTTCGATCCGTCCAACGTTATACGAATCAGCCGCATCAGTTTCGCCGGAAAACCATGTTCAAGCATAATTTGCCATAATTCATTCCGTTTCACTGAATCGTACGCCGCCTTGAAATCAATAAACAGATGATGTGTCTGCAAGTTGTACTCCCGGAATTTATCAAGGATTTGTCTCAGGGTAAACATTTGATCCGTCGTTGATCGGCCCTCACGAAAACCTGCTTGGTATTCGCCGACGAAGGACTCTTCAAGCGGTCTCAATCTGTTGAACAGAATGCGGGACATAATTTTGTACGCCGAATTAAGGAGGGTTATTCCTCGGTAATTGGCGCACTCCAGTCTGTGCCCTTTCTTAAAGAGAGGGCAAATGAGGCCGTCCAACCAGCTAGCAGGCATTTCCTCGTCTTCCCATATTTTCGACATAATATGGTGCAGAACTTCGTAAAGCTGCTCACTGCCATGTTTGAGAAGTTCAGCCGGGAGCTGGTCCTTCCCCGCAGCCTTATTGTTTTTCAGCTCTTTGACAGCTTTTTTAACCTCATCTAGTGTAGGCGACTCCACAGCTTGTCCATCGTCACTAATATCTAGTCTGTTCTCCGATGCACCGTCACTTCCTCCATTCAACAAAGTCTCGAAGTGTTGCTTTCTCCTGGTTGCCACTTCAGTTTTATCTGTCAGCAAATCCCCTTGTTGGTCGTTGCACATGACGGGTGATGGCGCTGTGTTTCTCCGCACGCCATTGACAGACTCATAAAACCTCCGCATATCGTTCTGCTCCATTTTTTCCTGCGCCTCACTAATCACTTGTTCGAACGTCCTCTTTTTTCTTCCTGCGGTGGGTTCGTTTTTCGGCTGCTCTTGCTTCCTTGTACCGATCTCTATTCGATCGGGTACCTGACACCAACATCCAGCTTCTGGCAACGTTCTTCTCGTCTGTCACTCTCTGGCACTCCACATCGAACCAACCCGTCCTGGGTCGCCTCTGTGCAGTGCCTACCACTTCTCGTGCTGTTGTGCTCACCGCTCCATGGATCGACTCGGATTCATTATACATCCCGTCCCAAAAAGTTGGATGGACAATGGAGTCACCAGGAACGTGTGCTTAGAAATGCTCTGACGATGGCTCCAAAGCTAGCGCTGTTGATCACGTTCTTTATGTCTATCGTGACCACATCGATCGGTTTCCTCTTCGCTTCTGTTTGGACGTCTTTTCTGCATTTTCAGCTATGTCCGAATCTAAGCTGCATATTTTACAGTCTACGCTCGATGATTTTTTCAAGGGGTTTCCCAAGTGCATCAGCAGGCATATAGGGCTAAAAAATTGTCTTTCGAAGCGGGGTGCATTTCTTTCGGACTGTACATAGGATTATCTGATCCTTTCACTATGCTATGGGAGGCAAATGCACAATTAAACATAATTTTATTAGAAAAGAAGTTTAGATGCCCCATTTCTTTCGTGTATTATCTTATACATGATTAGGCTTATTTTCAGATTTATCCTGTGATTTTGACATGAGAACCGATGGTAGATTAAATTTTTGGGGAAGGAACTGTTCACGATTGCAGTGCGTGTAGTGATTCACTCGCGACGAATTCGATTTCACTGTCTGTGATATGATCACGGCGAAATTCTTCGAGGGGAAAAAGTCCAAAATCACTTGCGAACCAAACCACTTGAACTGCGACAACGACGACGGGAATATTCTTTCACCTTTGAACGGGATTGTTCGGATTGACCGACCGACGGAATAGAAAGAAAAAGCGTGCGTTTGGTTCGAGTGCTGTATTCAACTAACTGCTGTGACGATCGTGTGAGAGGTTTACAATAGAGAGCGTATGGAGTCTGTATGATATGTGTGGTAGCGATTATACAGGGTGTGTGCATATAATTATAAATATAATTTACGAATTCATAGTGTGTAGTTCAAACTAAGTAAAGAGTGTTCTAAACAGGAACGTTTGGCCGTAAGTCATTTGTCTGACGAAAGTTGTTCGCAAGAAAAAAATATTTGGCAGACAAAAACCATTAGGCCGGAAGTTATGTGGCAGAAAATGACATACGGCCGAAAACGTCGGTCAACCGAACTGGTCTTTTGACCAAAAAATGTCGTTTGGCCGAAATAGTCTTTTGACAGAAAGGACCATTTGACCGGAAATGTCGCTTGGTCTAAAACGTCGTTTGGCTGAATAAATCATTTGACCGAATAGGTCGTTTGATCGAAAATCTCACTTGGCCGATGGGTCATACGACCGAAAATGTCGTTTGCCCAAATAGGTCATATGGCCGAAAATGTCGTTTGGCCGAACGGATCATACAACTGTAAATGTGGTATGCTGAACAGCTCATATGTCCAAAATATCGTTTGGCCGAAAAATAGTGAATGTGGAAAGTGTGAAATGATGAATGATAATTGAGCAGTAAGCAATGAGGAATTTAAAATGAGAAATGAAGAGTGAGAAGTGCAACTTCGTACTCGGTGTAACTTCTTACTTACAAAATAACTACTCTCTTCTCGCTTCTAATTTCTCGTTTCTCATTTCTCTCTTTTCACAGTGAGAAGAGTAAATTGTGAAATAAGGGATGGGAAATGAAAATATGAAGTGATAAAACGTGAATGAGAAGTGAGAAGTGAGAAATGAGGAGTATGAGAAGCGGAAAGTGAGAAATGAGCAATCAGAAATAAGTGATAAGTGCGATGTTCCACTTTTCAGTTCTAAATTTTGCAATTCTCACTTTGCAGTTCTCACTTTTTACCGTGAGAAGTGAGATTCTTCTTATTTCCCACTTTTCACTTCTTCCAGTGAGTAGAAAAAACATAAACAGTTTGAAGTGAGTGAGTGTCAAAATTGAGAAGTGTGATGAGAGAAATAAGGAATGAGAAGTGAGGCATCTCAGACCACATTTTCGGCCAAACTACACTTCCAGCCTTAGCACTCGTTTGGTCACATGGCCCTTTTTGTCAAACGACCATTTCGGCCAAACGTCATTTTCGGCCAAATAACTGGTTTGGCTAAACAACATTTTCGCCCGTGGGACCCGTTTGGCCAAATGTCCCTTCTAACAAACGATCTTTTCAGTAGAATTTCGCTTTCGGCCAAACCGTTTTCGAATGAGTTTCGGTAAAACGACCCTTCCCCTAATATTTTTTATAATTGGTGGAATTAAATGGAGGTTACTTAACTCGTCTTAGACGGTTGAATACATTCCACTAAAAAGAGCTTAAAATATTTTTTCTTACTGGCAGTGCTAAAAATGTAGACATTATATGAATTTTTCTTAGAAATCTGTTCAAGAGTGGTTAACTTGTTTGCAAATGATGATGATATTACAGTGCCCGATTATACTCTTGATCACATGTTCCATCAATTCATGAAACATATAGCATTGAAACGGATAAAATCTCAAAGAAAGTTGTCTGGATTGAATCGCTGTGAGTCTCTTTCTTGAACTTTTTTACTCGATGTCGAGACGAGCCATTTTCACTGGGATGTTGTTTGTCTATGACCCATTATAGTCGCTGGAGCACTACACTT